>NC_079477.1:1940851-2243881 GCF_026230105.1 Diorhabda sublineata | reverse complement strand
GGCTTCACGGGTATTAGTGAGGTTCTAGAACGAACTCACAACTAGTTATTACTAATTTTCCAAGCATTGAATCCAGCACGACGTAAAATTCAGTTTATAATTTTTTTAATGTTGGACTTTTATAAAATATTAATGATAGTGTCGGCACTATAAATAAAAGTTAGGTATAATTAATTGAATATATATTTTGCTGCATTTTTTCCAAATATAATATGACGTTAATTGAATCAAAAACGTTACGTAATTGAAATAATTTTTAAAAATCCCTTTAACGATAATAAATAACGTTACCATCTGGATCTTATTTTCATATAATTTATTCAAACGTTAATTTACAAAGAGAGTACATTTTCATTGCCGAAATAACCGTAATTTTTTCTACCACAAACCCACATGATGAAAAATTAGATTCAGAAATATCTTTGTATCTCAATTATTGAACAAGCTGTGTGAAGTTCTATTTTAAAAATATAAAAAGTTCTGTATAAAATGAGGTGAGAGGCTCGCGACAGGGACGTAATCAGGACGCACTAGATAAAAAAAAAAATAATTACGTTACACAGAAGAAAATTTTAAATTAGAACGAAATTTTCTTCTTCTTGGACCTTAATAATTCTACACTACTATCCGAAGGACAGGAGCGGCTCAAGCCCAATGGTTAACAATCCATAATTTTTACAGGGACAATCTGTACAATCTAAAGATAGCAAAAATGAAAAGTACTCTTTGTAAATTATGAAATTTATGGTTATCGTTGTACTTGCCAAGGAAATCGTTCGACATAACGACACATCCTGAAGAAAATTATCATAAATTGTGATCTCGGTCCCGGAACATCCTGTATGTTTCGCCGAATGTTTTTTTTTGATTTCATGTTTTGTTAAGACAATTTCTGTACCTTTAATCTATTTTCTAACTACTTAGATGTCTGTCCTATGTGAATATAATTACAAGGTACTAGATTTTGCTGTTTCAATAGCTTCGTATTCAAGATCTGGTATTTGAATTTCAATTCATGTCACAAAAAAGATCACTGATTGTTTATTTGGCTGATAGAGCGATCAAATTTTCAGTTTGTGTATATTTTGTGATCCCCTCGTTCTTATCATAGTATTTACATTGTTGTCGGGTTTAAGAAATGTAATGAAATTTGCTGATTCAAAATGATCACTAATAATTTTTGAAATCTCGAATATTTTCCATAAAAGTTGTAATTTCGGGGTCATAGCTAAATTTATTATCACAATCGGAGCATGAAATTTAGATTTCTATAATTTATTTTATAAAATTTCATAAATATTCGAAAATTTATACAATTTTTTTGCTCACCCTCGTAATATATGTTGAATTTTTTATGATTCAATCAAGTATTTCGTGTAATTTCATCAAAGGACGCCCTTTAATGGCTTCAGTGGCATTGAGAATATTCAAAAATGTACTGTTTTACTTTTTTGCTTACCCTCGTAATATATGTGGAATTTTTCGAAACTGAAGTATAAAAGTGTATGACTCAATAAAATATTTCGTGTAATTTCACCAAAGGACACCCTTTAATGGCTTCAGTGGCATTGAGAATATTCAAAAATGTACTGTTTTACTTTTTTGCTTACCCTCGTAATATAAGTGGAATTTTTCGAAACTGAAGTATAAAAGTGTATGACTCAATCAAGTATTTCGTGTAATTTCACCAAAGGACGCCCTTTAATTGCTTCGGTGGCATTGAGAATATTCAAAAATGTACTGTTTTACTTTTTTGCTTACCCTCGTAATATAAGTGGAATTTTTCGAAACTGAAGTATAAAAGTGTATGACTCAATAAAGTATTTCGTGTAATTTCATCAAAGGACGCCCTTTAATGGCTTCGGTGACATTGAAAATATTCAAAAATGTACTGTTTTACTTTTTTGCTTACCCTCGTAATATATGTGGAATTTTTCGAAACTGAAGTATAAAAGTGTATGACTCAATCAAGTATTTCGTGTAATTTCACCAAAGGACACCCTTTAATGGCTTCAGTGGCATTGAGAATATTCAAAAATGTACTGTTTTACTTTTTTGCTTACCCTCGTAATATATGTGGAATTTTTCGAAACTGAAGTATAAAAGTGTATGACTCAATCAAGTATTTCGTGTAATTTCACCAAAGGACACCCTTTAATGGCTTCAGTGGCATTGAGAATATTCAAAAATGTACTGTTTTACTTTTTTGCTTACCCTCGTAATATAAGTGGAATTTTTCGAAACTGAAGTATAAAAGTGTATGACTCAATCAAGTATTTCGTGTAATTTCACCAAAGGACGCCCTTTAATTGCTTCGGTGGCATTGAGAATATTCAAAAATGTACTGTTTTACTTTTTTGCTTACCCTCGTAATATAAGTGGAATTTTTCGAAACTGAAGTATAAAAGTGTATGACTCAATAAAGTATTTCGTGTAATTTCATCAAAGGACGCCCTTTAATTGCTTCGGTGGCATTGAGAATATTCAAAAATGTACTGTTTTACTTTTTTGCTTACCCTCGTAATATAAGTGGAATTTTTCGAAACTGAAGTATAAAAGTGTATGACTCAATAAAGTATTTCGTGTAATTTCATCAAAGGACGCCCTTTAATTGCTTCGGTGGCATTGAGAATATTCAAAAATGTACTGTTTTACTTTTTTGCTTACCCTCGTAATATAAGTGGAATTTTTCGAAACTGAAGTATAAAAGTGTATGACTCAATAAAGTATTTCGTGTAATTTCATCAAAGGACGCCCTTTAATTGCTTCGGTGGCATTGAGAATATTCAAAAATGTACTGTTTTACTTTTTTGCTTACCCTCGTAATATAAGTGGAATTTTTCGAAACTGAAGTATAAAAGTGTATGACTCAATAAAATATTTCGTGTAATTTCACCAAAGGACACCCTTTAATGGCTTCAGTGGCATTGAGAATATTCAAAAATGTACTGTTTTACTTTTTTGCTTACCCTCGTAATATAAGTGGAATTTTTCGAAACTGAAGTATAAAAGTGTATGACTCAATCAAGTATTTCGTGTAATTTCACCAAAGGACGCCCTTTAATTGCTTCGGTGGCATTGAGAATATTCAAAAATGTACTGTTTTACTTTTTTGCTTACCCTCGTAATATAAGTGGAATTTTTCGAAACTGAAGTATAAAAGTGTATGACTCAATAAAGTATTTCGTGTAATTTCATCAAAGGACGCCCTTTAATTGCTTCGGTGGCATTGAGAATATTCAAAAATGTACTGTTTTACTTTTTTGCTTACCCTCGTAATATAAGTGGAATTTTTCGAAACTGAAGTATAAAAGTGTATGACTCAATAAAGTATTTCGTGTAATTTCATCAAAGGACGCCCTTTAATTGCTTCGGTGGCATTGAGAATATTCAAAAATGTACTGTTTTACTTTTTTGCTTACCCTCGTAATATAAGTGGAATTTTTCGAAACTGAAGTATAAAAGTGTATGACTCAATAAAATATTTCGTGTAATTTCACCAAAGGACACCCTTTAATGGCTTCAGTGGCATTGAGAATATTCAAAAATGTACTGTTTTACTTTTTTGCTTACCCTCGTAATATAAGTGGAATTTTTCGAAACTGAAGTATAAAAGTGTATGACTCAATAAAGTATTTCGTGTAATTTCATCAAAGGACGCCCTTTAATTGCTTCGGTGGCATTGAGAATATTCAAAAATGTACTGTTTTACTTTTTTGCTTACCCTCGTAATATAAGTGGAATTTTTCGAAACTGAAGTATAAAAGTGTATGACTCAATAAAGTATTTCGTGTAATTTCATCAAAGGACACCCTTTAATGGCTTCAGTGGCATTGAGAATATTCAAAAATGTACTGTTTTACTTTTTTGCTTACCCTCGTAATATAAGTGGAATTTTTCGAAACTGAAGTATAAAAGTGTATGACTCAATAAAATATTTCGTGTAATTTCACCAAAGGACACCCTTTAATGGCTTCAGTGGCATTGAGAATATTCAAAAATGTACTGTTTTACTTTTTTGCTTACCCTCGTAATATAAGTGGAATTTTTCGAAACTGAAGTATAAAAGTGTATGACTCAATAAAGTATTTCGTGTAATTTCACCAAAGGACACCCTTTAATGGCTTCAGTGGCATTGAGAATATTCAAAAATGTACTGTTTTACTTTTTTGCTTACCCTCGTAATATAAGTGGAATTTTTCGAAACTGAAGTATAAAAGTGTATGACTCAATAAAATATTTCGTGTAATTTCACCAAAGGACACCCTTTAATGGCTTCAGTGGCATTGAGAATATTCAAAAATGTACTGTTTTACTTTTTTGCTTACCCTCGTAATATAAGTGGAATTTTTCGAAACTGAAGTATAAAAGTGTATGACTCAATAAAGTATTTCGTGTAATTTCATCAAAGGACGCCCTTTAATTGCTTCGGTGGCATTGAGAATATTCAAAAATGTACTGTTTTACTTTTTTGCTTACCCTCGTAATATAAGTGGAATTTTTCGAAACTGAAGTATAAAAGTGTATGACTCAATAAAGTATTTCGTGTAATTTCATCAAAGGACACCCTTTAATGGCTTCAGTGGCATTGAGAATATTCAAAAATGTACTGTTTTACTTTTTTGCTTACCCTCGTAATATAAGTGGAATTTTTCGAAACTGAAGTATAAAAGTGTATGACTCAATAAAATATTTCGTGTAATTTCACCAAAGGACACCCTTTAATGGCTTCAGTGGCATTGAGAATATTCAAAAATGTACTGTTTTACTTTTTTGCTTACCCTCGTAATATAAGTGGAATTTTTCGAAACTGAAGTATAAAAGTGTATGACTCAATAAAGTATTTCGTGTAATTTCACCAAAGGACACCCTTTAATGGCTTCAGTGGCATTGAGAATATTCAAAAATGTACTGTTTTACTTTTTTGCTTACCCTCGTAATATAAGTGGAATTTTTCGAAACTGAAGTATAAAAGTGTATGACTCAATAAAATATTTCGTGTAATTTCACCAAAGGACACCCTTTAATGGCTTCAGTGGCATTGAGAATATTCAAAAATGTACTGTTTTACTTTTTTGCTTACCCTCGTAATATAAGTGGAATTTTTCGAAACTGAAGTATAAAAGTGTATGACTCAATAAAGTATTTCGTGTAATTTCATCAAAGGACGCCCTTTAATTGCTTCGGTGGCATTGAGAATATTCAAAAATGTACTGTTTTACTTTTTTGCTTACCCTCGTAATATAAGTGGAATTTTTCGAAACTGAAGTATAAAAGTGTATGACTCAATAAAATATTTCGTGTAATTTCACCAAAGGACACCCTTTAATGGCTTCAGTGGCATTGAGAATATTCAAAAATGTACTGTTTTACTTTTTTGCTTACCCTCGTAATATAAGTGGAATTTTTCGAAACTGAAGTATAAAAGTGTATGACTCAATCAAGTATTTCGTGTAATTTCATCAAAGGACACCCTTTAATGGCTTCAGTGGCATTGAGAATATTCAAAAATGTACTGTTTTACTTTTTTGGTCACCCTCGTAATATATGTTGACTTTTTGCTGCTAAAATACGAAAATCTATCACTACATTAAGTATTTTCTCAAATTTAACTAAAGTATATCCTTTCAAGTCGTTAAAGGAACTAAAAAAAAGATCGGGAGTTTCTAAAAATATATTATTTTATTTTTTTCTTACTCTCGTAACATACGCCAACTTTTTCACGAAAGTATCATCATTTTAATTACTTGTTTTGTTAAATATCTATAGGGTTTTAGAAATCCCTAACAACACATTATTTTAAATTGTTTATCGCCCTCGTAACTTTTTTAATATAAAGGTTTCATCAAATTTTCGTAAAGTGCAAAAGTTTCGCTGTGTAAAGTGACAGATCGAAGTGATTGACATTTGATTGAATCAGCAAAAGAACTATCGGAGATTAACCAACACCCACTGACATTATTGACATATTTACATTGTACCAATTGCGTCCAGCGCCATCTATATTGTTGAACGCTTGCTGTCAGTTATAAATTGAATAAAAATTGTAAAACTTTTCTATTGTTTCCCAATCTAATAAAAAGGTTTTCGCAAACAATTATGCCTAAGTCCACATCTGGCTACTTTTATGGATATACACAGAAATATATACCTGAAAAATCTCGGAAGGTACAAAAATTTAACGGCAGAATAGAGCACAGATGTTGGACAGAATTCTGATGTTTCTCAGCCCTATGGCAATGGGTGTGGTCCAGTCGTTTTTCTAATAACTATTCTAATTATTGGTCTACCAAGTAAATCCCTTTTTGATTAGATAGCGACGTGATATGGTCACCTGTCTTGTTGTGAAAATTACCACTTCACAGTTTTATTAGCAGGTAATATTTTTGACGACTCGTTAGAAACCGTACGGAAAATGGAATAATGATTCGATCAAACAAAAATACCCGATGTAATGTTTTAATTATTTCCTTATTTATTTTATTGTATTCGATTCTGCGCATATTTTCCGTGGGGGATTGGTTGAATAGTTTTGTGGTTTCGCCAGGGATTCGATTTGAAAGATTTTAAATGCAATTTCCTTGTTTTCCACTGTTTTTCTTGCGAGATTCCGTATCTAGAATTTTCAGACGTCGCGTGTTCGCCAAACTGACACGTTTTGCCTTTTACTTCAATTTTAGGCGTTCGAAAGTGCCGAAATTATTTCTCGGATGAAGAATTCAATCATGTAAGACCTTTTTTGCTGATATATAATCTATTTCATTATAATTTTTTTATTAATTTGATATTTTAACCATTAACGATGTGTTTAGTATTTTAAACAATACAAGAAAAATATTTTTTCTTTTTTAATTGCATTTTTTACAGTTTTTAGTCAATTTTCAACGATGTACATTATGACGAATGTCGATTGTTAAATGTTGTTGCCCCCGTATATCAGGTATCTTGATATACACGAATGATATATAAGTAAAAAATGACTTTTTTCGTATTAAAATTATCTTCTATTCTACAACGACATGCATTGGAATTTGATTCTTTATTCCGTTTGTAGTTAACAAAAAATGTGTGATTAGATATCAAATATTTTGTTCAAAAATAATCCTGTTTATGGTTTGAATGTATTGGGAATTGAAAAATGTCGCCATCGCTTAGAGACGTGTCGAACTATTCGAATCAATTACAGATTCCAACCGGTTAGTGTTCATTTTACTTAGTAGGTGGCGTCGGTAATTCTGTTGACAAATTTTGTTTGTATACCTATACAGAATTAAAAATAACATTTTTTTTTTATTATGCCATTTGTGAAATTAAAATAGACTCAGTTAGTTATTATTTGTCATCATGGAAGTAAAACAAGCAATAGGTTACCTCAAGTTATATATTTATTAAAATTTTCTTAAAATTATTAGTTTTACTTGTTTATCATAAAGAACAATAACTATTACAATATTGTACTCAGGATATTTATTGTTTATTATACAATTAAATTAAGTACGTATTACCTTCTTTTCTATTTTTTTTTGTTTTAATACCATATTATTTGTTTATAGTCCAAATTTTTTGTTTTAAATCTATTTATTAAATGTTATTAATATGTTACATAAATATATAGATAACCTTACTTTTTAACGAGCAAATTTAGTTATTTGTGCCCCACAATTTATTTTAGTTTAACAAGTAACTACTATTTGTTTATTAAATATCAATCACAAGATAGAAAAATAAATTTTCAAAATATGGGCATTTTTCAAAAAAAAAAAATCTTTAAAAATTGCATATAAATAGGATGGTTTTGATATATAAATGTTTCACATAACTCACAATATCATAAAAGAATATTAATAAATCCAAATAAACAATAAATTGTGATTTTAATGTGATTTTCTCAATATCAATATCCAAAAAAATGACTGTTTATATGCAATGACTAAATAGTATTCTATCTATGCTATTCAATATCTAATTATATTGATAACGTGCATTTATGTATTGAAAGTACTTATTCCCCACTCAAATGAATCTGTACATCGATCGAAGAAAATCTCAACTTCTGCGTTGTTCTATAGCCATATTGTTCATTCGACTGTCTATCATAACGGTTGCACCTATCATACCCCAAATTCATATAATAATTCAAAAAACTTATAATAACCTCCAGTTGTTTATTCTACATAAAAGCTCCTTTCAGTGTACATGTACAGTTTTTTTAATATGGGGTAGGTTACGAATACTGTTCGTAAAAAGATTGTTGTGTGTTCGGAATGGATTAAATAAAATATTAATTGTAGTAGATGTTAAATGTAGTTTTTGGATGTGCATGAAATGTTTTAAATAGATAATATTCTTTTCATTATATTAATATTTACCTATATGCCCTATTGTAATAGCCACATCTCAATAATTTCTACGTGGATGAACATGGTTGGGCTTAACTATGTTTATGAAATTTGATATGGAGCTTTTTTACCTGAGATTTATTATGTTCAAGGGCTTTGTATTCGTTTATTAAATATGATTTCATAATTCCAATTATATTTCATTAAATTTTAAGATATTAGGGTAGTTTCGAACGTTCTACCATTGTAGTTTGGCTTGGTTCATATCGATTAGTCAACACCACACCCCAAGCTCAAGTCTCCATTTGCTTTTGTTATAATCGAACAAAAGTCAGAATTTAATTTCAATAAATATTATTTTTTCTATTATATTGTAACTGATTTAAAAAAAATTATTATTTACATAATTATCTTTAAAATGCTGATTATATTCAACAACTCAAGCATAAAAGTGAAAAGTGATTGTGTAAAATTCTATCAAATTTACTATTTACTATCTGAATGACCTACAAAATAAGATAGCTTCCCTTTCACTTGGATTATTTACCTCTAATCAAGCTTTTTTCAATATTTTCTACTTGGATAGACACAAGTGGACTCAGCAATAAATTAAATGCAATATAAACCAGTTTCATTTGAGTTATGAAATGTTCCTAGTAAAATTAACGATATTTAGTTTTGGATATGGAATTTACAATTACTTTAAACAACCAAATACAAATAATAGCCCTACTATTTCATAAATGTTCAAAATATGCCTAAAGGGGATAATGTTTTGTTCTAGGGCTAACCATGAGGCCACGATTTCCCAAAACTATAAAAGATTGGATTGCTGTGGCAAGCACGAAGTGGGGCCTTATAAACAGGCTCTTATCAACATGAGTGAAAGAAACGAGAGAAGTAAATACCTTGGTAAATCGAAACAACAACAACAACAACAACGTCTTCATGAAGCTAGTTTCGATCACAAAGCGCCTAGGCCTCCAGTGCCTGGAGAAGAAAGAAGCCATTTCATGTCAGATTGGGATCCTTCTCCTTCGCAAGTGGACTGGATCAAACATAAGTCTTCCTCACCGCCTCCTAGAAAATTTTACAATTACGCAAACGGTAATTATTTTTTAATTCCGTTTTAAAATTAATCCGAAATAATTTGTATCTATTACAGAATCCCCTCCAGCTCCCTGTGGCTACGAACCCGACGGTAGTTGCCGATCGAATTCCCGTTCCTCTTCCAAAAACGGTACTTCCAGCGACAATTCTCCCCCGCCAGCCTGCCTCAAGTGGGCAAACTCATTGCAGTCTCTGCTCCAAGATCCAGATGGAGTTAGACTCTTCCACATTTATCTCGAATCAGAAGGCCAGCACCATGCCGACGCACTGGACTTCTGGTTCGCCTGTGAAGGACTCCGGAAACATACTGCTAGAGAAAAAATACAACAATTGGTTAAAGTTATCTATAAGTAAGTTAAAATATCAAATTTCATACATTGGCAAACCATTATTTCATCTTTTTCACACCTTTACAGTTTCTCTTTTCACCCAACATTAATTACTGATCACTATTTCATATTTTTTTTAGAAAATTTTTCGTTAAATCGGCTCTTCCACTTGACGACGAGCTGAAGAAAGAGATAGGAAAAAATATAAAATCTTCACAGTGCCTTGAGCCTCCCGTAACGTTATTTGACAAAGCACAAGCTATCGTTAAACAATCAATAGATAAGACGACCTACCCCAACTTCCTTAAAAGTGATATGTACCTGCAATATTTAGAGGTGAGATCGTTTCTAATATACATTATCAAAAATATCATTTAAACATATTTTTCAGAATGTTCAAAACCTTAGTAGCAGTAGTAGTGATTTCGGTAACGATTATTCCAATTTGGCAAACGGACCTGATCCTCTTCCTACTTTACATGAAGATATGGAACTGATCATGAATCCACCCGTACATTTAAGTCATGCATCTGGTAAGTTCTAACATTATAATCGTGTAATTTTGCTCCTCAAAATTCTTTCAAACCGACTAGGGACTATCTTTTGTGAATTAGATATATATTGTATGAAAAATAATGGTATATTAATTAATTTCCATGTGGAGGATGGTTCCCACTACGCAATCCGTTGCCCTGTGAATCAGGTCGAGTTTTCTTAATCAATATCTGACAGATTCTTGAAACTGTTCTTCATATGTTGAATTTTGTTGTACAACGTTCAATATATTTAAAAATTTTATGAATATGTGCTTTTTTTTACGAAACGAGGAAGTGCAATACTTTAATATAACAGTTGCAGCTTGAAATTGTACTGAACAAACATGATTTATAGCCACAAAAGTCATTATAATGTTTGCAAGATTGATTTCCATCAGTAATAATGAGGTTATGTATGTATGTAAATATCGGAATGTCATATACACAATGACCCGAAAAGTTCTATTTTGTCCCCCTTTCTTGCTGCGATACTGGGGAACAACTGACCTGTTAATCCAACTCTTTTTAGAAAGTCTGGAATGTGGGATTGCTGTAGCTGTCAGAGATCATCGTCTTCTATTTCGTATGCTTCCAGGCATCATCCTTTATGCAACAAAATCTGCAAGCTGCATTATCTGCTAAATCTAGCATCTTCAGGTGTTTGTTGAGGCTACAGAGCCCCGATAGGAGCTCCACTTAGTATTCGTAGATTGTTCTCTGGTTATAGTTTCCCAAAAGAGTCTTTGCCTGTCTCAGCCCTTTTTAATGGTGATTGAGACATAAATTTTGTCTTCCGAATTAATCTGTTTATTATTATAAACTTTTTGATGAATATTATAGTGATAAATTGATACTAATATATATTTTTAGGTACGGCTAGTGTAAGTACGGGTTACCATACACCAAATGTGAATATAGGTGCACCACAGGTGCGTCTTACCAAAGATCTTTTATTGATATCACAAAATCGTAGAGCTGTCGATTCTAGAACAAAATCAGAAACTTTTGCCAGGTAAGGAAATGCTCTTTTTCAATTTATTGGCTTGTCGCTTTTGAAGCTTTTTTCCCTATAGCGATAAATTAGATTTTTCTTTTGTATTTGGTCTTAAAATCTATAAATTTGTCATTTAATTGTTTGTTACGGTGAATTAATAATAACGGTGAACAAATAATCAATTAATTTCATTAAAAATATATAATTAAATCAAGAAATTAATTATAACCTCCAAATTAGGTTATCATATGGTGCAGGTGTTACGGATCTGAAAAATGCTACATTTTCATAAAGTAATAAGGATTATAGTCGGGCTATTATTACTATTGTTGAACCATTTAAATCATTCATATGTAACAGACTTGATGTATAAAAAATTATAGTAACAGACAATTATATGACACTCGAATTTTTTTTTTTTTTTTATTTATATTTTGATTTTGTTTGGATTTGCGTGTGGTTGTGTAGTATGATCATGTACCGTGGACTGAATGGATCAGGAGCTCACGCCGCCTATAATTCCTATAACCCGGTTTCGAGGCAAGATAGCGAGTTGCATTCCCTTAGTAGTCATTCGGATGCCAGGACGGAATCCGACAATATGTCAATGACAGATAGCTCTGTGTAAGTATTTGAAAATCATTGGAGGATCTAAAGGAATAAAAAATAAAAATTAGGCGTGGAACAGGTTTAATTATTAGGTAAATAAATTCTTAAATTCCCTAACAAATTATCTAGTTATTTCTTTGTCCAAACTATTTCTGTCAACTTTATCTAATTTGAAACTTATGTTTATGTTTCCCCATTTATTTTTTCAAATTTTTACTAAAAAAAAAAAATACCAAATATCAAAATGTAAGCTTCATGCTCTAATGTTTGGTTTTATTCAACCATTTATTACTGAAGAATACTAGATTAATGGTGTTTTTGTCCTTACCTTCGGCGTTAGATATGAAATAAATCTGTATATATGTATAAATGTCTTGTAGGATTGAGCTGTAAAGGTTTTCTAGATCCTTTTTGCGGTGTGGTTCAATTCCCATACCGTGTCGCTTACTATTGTCAACGCTTCCTGTCTTTGGTATTCTCTTTCCATTATTTGAGTCCCATTTTTTTTCAGATCCTCCTCTATTTTCTTTATTCGCTTTGATCTGGGCCTTCCCCTTTTTCTTCCACGTCCTGGATCCATTTGTAGCATTAACAAAGCTACTCCTGTCTTCTTGAACTCTTCGTATTTGCCCTAACTGACTTAGAGTATCATCGATATCTTTTCCTCAAGTTCCTTCATAATTCAGTATTTTCCACACCTTATTTTTTCTTTTATTTCTATTTTTCTTTCCTCGTCAATCCTAGATATTTTAAATTTTGCACTTTATCAAATTCATTCCTATTTTTAATGTTTCCTTTTTGAACTGCTTTTGGCTAACTTCTCCTCCCTATGTTATCCATTATGTTTATCAATTTTCTCATTCTTCCGGTAACTTTTTATCAATAGATACCACAGATATTTAATTATCAACTATACATTGACAGTTATATTAAAATATATACAGTGGTAATTGAAAGTTGAACGTTTGTGAGTAATTATAATAAATAAATATGAAATTTCTGGTGTTTTGGTCCTCTCCTCGAGTTGAAATAAATTCTATAGATCCCCATACTGTCACTAATTATCAACCTGTTCTTGGTATTTTGGTTCCCATTCTACTAAAGTCCTCTTCTAGTTCTTTTCACCACTTTTCTCTTCTTCTTCTACCTCCCGGATCCCATTATAGCAACGACAAATCTCAGATCCTCCTCTACTTGTTTTTAACTAATTTTCTCTTCGCATTCTACCTCCTGGATACCACTGGAGTCTTGACAGAGCTACTACTCTCTGAAGATATCTTTGGTCATTCAATTTTTTTATTCCTTTGATCATATCTTCCCCTCTAGTTCCTTCTTTATTTCATAATTCGTACGTTTTCTGTCTTCATTTTCATCGATACTAATTTTTCCATCATTCTTAACTTTTCTTCTTTTCTTTTTGTCATTGTTCCTGTGCTATACAGTATTGGCTTTAGCATCATTTCCTAAATATTTATTTTGGTCCTCTTATTTAGTACTCTGCTTTCCATCATCATATTTTTTCCTTTTTTTTCTGATTTTTTCTCCTAATTACTTTCATTCATTATTTCTGGTGGTGTCTGCGAGTGAATTTAATAAAGAAATTTAAGAATGTTGGTGATTTGGTGCTCACCAAAGCACCACGGATGAAATAAACCTGTTCCACATTAATATTTAAAGAACTTTAATAAAATTAATGGGTTAAATGTACAATTTGATTTAATAAAGTGACTAATTAAATGGTTTAATATATTTTAATATTGGTGGTATATAACGAAGGCTCGGAATAAATATTTGAAACTAATTCGCTTCTTAAGCTGTTTTTCTTCTACTATTTTGTTAAATTGGATAACTTACGAGTAATTTACAAGTTTCTAAAGATTGGTGGTTATTTCGATACAGAAAGTTTGTTAGAAAATGTCTTATTCTAAATTCTGAGTCTTAATGTTGCCTAAAATAGTAGATCTACAATATAATAATGGTATAACCACTACTAAACAAAAGGTATGTCGCATGCATGCATGTTTGCATCCATCAAAAAGCTTGTTTGACTATCGGATATTTATTTATGTATAGAAAAAACCTACTTCTATCAGATAATGATTTATTTATAACACGATCTTCTTTGTATATTTGTTGCATCTGAACTACTGCCTCAAGTTCTTCGGCCTCTTTCGTTAGATGTTACAATCCATAATTTTGTTTCTTAAAGTGTTGTTAAATAATACTCCAACTACCTATCAAAAGTTGATTTTTTGATTAATTGTATGTTTTTTAGTGTAACATGATCTTTTTTCTCTTCTTTATATGTATTTGTTACATTTGAACTACTTCCTCAAGTTCTTCGGCCACTTTCGTTATATGTTACAATCCATAATCAACTGTAGTACCAGTTGTGTCCCCATTTCATTTTTTTTCTTTATAGTCTTGTTAAATAATACTCCAACTACCTATCAAAAGTTGATTTTTTGATTAATTGTATGTTTTTCAGTGTAACATGATCTTTTTTCTCTTCTTTATATGTATTTGTTACATTTGAACTACTTCCTCAAGTTCTTCGGCCACTTTCGTTATATGTTACAATCCATAATCAACTGTAGTACCAGTTGTGTCCCCATTTCATTTTTTTTCTTTATAGTCTTGTTAAATAATACTCCAACTACCTATCAAAAGTTGATTTTTTGATTAATTGTATGTTTTTCAGTGTAACATGATCTTTTTTCTCTTCTTTATATGTATTTGTTACATTTGAACTACTTCCTCAAGTTCTTCGGCCACTTTCGTTATATGTTACAATCCATAATCAACTGTAGTACCAGTTGTGTCCCCATTTCATTTTTTTTCTTTATAGTCTTGTTAAATAATACTCCAACTACCAATCAAAAGTTGATTTTTTGATTAATTGTATGTTTTTCAGTGTAACATGATCTTTTTTCTCTTCTTTATATGTATTTGTTACATTTGAACTACTTCCTCAAGTTCTTCGGCCACTTTCGTTATATGTTACAATCCATAATCAACTGTAGTACCAGTTGTGTCCCCATTTAATTTTTTTTTCTTTATAGTCTTGTTAAATAATATTTCAACTACCAATCAAAAGTTGATTTTTTGATTAATTGTATGTTTTTCAGTGTAACATGATCTTTTTTCTCTTCTTTATATGTATTTGTTACATTTGAACTACTTCCTCAAGTTCTTCGGCCACTTTCGTTATATGTTACAATCCATAATCAACTGTAGTACCAGTTGTGTCCCCATTTCATTTTTTTTCTTTATAGTCTTGTTAAATAATACTCCAACTACCAATCAAAAGTTGATTTTTTGATTAATTGTATGTTTTTCAGTGTAACATGATCTTTTTTCTCTTCTTTATATGTATTTGTTACATTTGAACTACTTCCTCAAGTTCTTCGGCCACTTTCGTTATATGTTACAATCCATAATCAACTGTAGTACCAGTTGTGTCCCCATTTAATTTTTTTTTCTTTATAGTCTTGTTAAATAATATTTCAACTACCTATCAAAAGTTGATTTTTTGATTAATTGTATGTTTTTCAGTGTAACATGATCTTTTTTCTCTTCTATATATGTATTTGTTACATTTGAACTACTTCCTCAAGTTCTTCGGCCACTTTCGTTAGATGTTACAATCCATAATCCACTGTAGTACCAGTTGTGTCCCCATTTCATTTTTTTTCTTTATAGTCTTGTTAAATAATATTTCAACTACCTATCAAAAGTTGATTTTTTGATTAATTGTATGTTTTTCAGTGTAACATGATCTTTTTTCTCTTCTTTATATGTATTTGTTACATTTGAACTACTCCTTCAAGTTCTTCGGCCACTTTCGTTAGATGTTACAATTAATAATCAACCAGTTGTGCCCCCATTTAATTTTTTTCTCTTTATAGTCATGTTGTTAAATTTTATGTCAACTACCTACCGAAATTATACTTGATCAAATATTATGTTTAGTGATGGTAGATCGAATAAAAGGAAAGAAGTTCTAGAAGCTAGAAAAATACGAGAACTGGCAGCTAGGAATAAAGAAACGCATATGCAGCAAGTTTTTATTCCTCGAACACAACGAGTCGATACGAAGCAATGTCGAGCTATGGACATTAACACGTTCGCTGCCATTCTAATCGAAAAATTAACGCCTATAAAAAGGGATCAGGATCAACAAGAACTTTTAGAAAAGAAACTCAAAGAAGTAAGTCTAAATCATCAAACAAGTTTGAATTCTTATTATATTTGAGTTCTATATATTTTTTATTGTTTTAGAACGAATCAAATTCGAAAAGCGATATCCAGTCAGCAATAAGAGAACTAGAATTAGGCGACGATAATGATCCGGAAGATATTTTGGATCAACACCTTTCCAGGGTTTTATCAGATCGTAATTCTTGTAGATCACCTGGATTGTGCAGTCCTAGACAATTTTCCCCTCCAAGGAATAGGTCAGTACATTCATTTTTTTGAAATATCACCAATAATAACTAGCACTAACTTATTAATTTTGTTCCAGACATGTCCAAAATTCTTATCCTCGATCGAGAAGAAAAGAAAAAGAAGGTTCGCTTTACAGTATAGATTCGGGAAATGTCCACGATTTCGCTGACGGTTCCGAACACAAAATGACCATGGTAAAATCTAAAAGTATGCCCGAATATGCCGAAGAACGATTTGTACGAGCGCCATCAGGAAGAAGGTATCTTATATCACTAAAAAAAATTTATTTAACAATTCTAATAGTATTTTTTATTCTTTTTAGGTTGCCGAAAAAACCTCAATCAGAATTTGCCGACAGTGGGGTATCGGTGGTATCAGACGCTGCCCCAATGCCAGTAAAAGAAAATCGCGTACTGAACTGGCTACTAGAATCCGATAAAAGTGGCAGGGGACAAAGTCACACCCACAGTGAAATGTCACTGAAACACCGGAGCCACAGAACCAGCAGTGCTACGTCTCCTAGTGCGGGAAGAAGAAGAAAAGGATTCGGTTCGAGGTCGAGCTCGTTGGAGAGAAGTAGCGGAAATGCTAATCTAGTTCCTGCCCAACCTTTCATCGCTGATCCTAATATGCCTCCCTTACCATCGCCTAATACAGCGATACAATTGGAAGAAGCTAGAAGAAGATTGCTGGAGGATGATATCAGAAATAGGCCTAAACAAAGGTAAACAATTTTTCCCAATCGAATTCAAAATTAAATATATTTGTATTTTAGGTCTCCTGCGAGTAGATACTACTCAGAAATATCCCACAGTAGTCAATCGACGTTGAAGAAATCTATAAGGGGTCCTAGACAAGTTAACGTAGGTGTATCTGATGATGTAACAACAGTTGTGTTTACTTTTTGCGAAGAACAGTTTCCTTATAGAACCAAAATTCCTGGTACTCAGATAACTTTGAGACAGTTCAAAGAGTATCTACCCAAAAAGGGAAATTACAGGTAAGTTTGTGGATACGTTGATATTTCTGAGAAAAAAATTTAATTGTCTCTTTCAGATACTTCTTCAAGACTTTATGTGAAGAACTTGGTAACACGGTTATCCAAGAGGAGGTTAGTAATGATGCAGAGGTACTTCCGTTATGGGAAGGTAAAATAATGGCCCAAGTGAAGCCAATCGACTGAGTTTTTATTTAAGTTCTAACTGATACTAAACAGAAAACTATTTAACGATTAATTAAAGTCCTTTTTAACCTTCTGTAGTAAGTTTTTTTGCAAATAATTTATTTTTTTCTTCTTTGTCGTTGAATGTTTTTTTTTCCTATCTAATAAGACAACATTTTGTAAAATTTGTGCATCGGTTAGGCATTTCAGATATTGTTAAAGGTACACTAAATTGGTGAATAACTTCAAAATAAAAGCTTCGCTCTGATTTTAAAATAATTTCCAAAAATACATCGAAATTGATGAAAACAGATACCATTTGTAACGTACGGTATACAATGAAACTAAATTTGGTAACATTTTGGTAGCTTTTTTAACTTAAACTCTTGAAATAGACTGAAATTGCCCTGTTTCTTGTGTATTGTATTCATGTTATGAGTTTATACTGCCAATGCATTATTTTTTCGATTGTGTCTATTTAAACTGACACTCAAACACATAAATTCGCCCAATTTAGTCCTAAGTCCACCTAAGTTTTTTTTTTAGGAAAATATGTGTTCATAACGTTTCTTTTTTCATTATTAGGAAATATTTCAGGTAATTAAATTAAAATGATAACAGTATAAAGTCAATTACCGCATCAAACACATACTTTTCTTCAAAGAAGCCCGTGTAGCATTTTCGTTTTGTAAAAAGGTAGCGTTAAACTTCTGAATATAATTTATTTATTGTTATTTTTTAAGAAATAGTAATATTTTTTTAATTGTTACAATTTTTAAAAGAAAAAAGCAACAAATTTTTGTAAAATAGACTTTTGTAATTAGATCATAGATAGTAGAAAGTACTATAAAAAAGAGAACGGCAATAATGTCTATAAATGAAGATTAGTAGGTGCGTATATTAAGTGCCTTCAATATATCTGTTCACTTTATCGCGAAAAAAAACTGATTCAATTCTAAAATAAAACAACTGAATTATTTTCCACTACCATATACTCTGTTGAGTCCTTTTTATCCGAATACGAACCTTTGGAAGACCAGAAAAACCAAACAGTGTAGAATACAGTGTGTTCAGTATTAATATCACCACATATTCCAACTTGATAACGGTTGGAATTCAACAAATCACACACTGATTAACAGTTTCAGGATTTTTTTTGTAGTTTTTCATCTATTTTGACTTTTATTTCAAAAGTATAGGTAGGGTTCTATAGTTAGTTCTTTTTTTATTAATTCTTTATGTGTATGTCTTCTCTATTCTTCTTGGGTCCTTTTTATTCATTTTTTTTACCTCCCATGAGTACTAAACAATTCTGAATTTACCTGTAAAATGATTAGTTAAATCCTAGGTACCAATGACTCAATATATCTATGGAATCCTCGAAGAACCATACAATGTAATTGTGAGTTTCAGTTTCTTTCGATTAGTTACAATTTCTATTTCAATCTCAAATATTTAGTCTGTTGTTTGGCTCCACTAAAAGATAGAAAACTACAAAAAATACCCTCAATATAACAAACAATATAATTTTGGTCTCTACATATTGTATGATATTTAGCAGGCACTAATTTTCCTCATGTCATCATAGTCACTGTGTATATTTGAGTTTTACATATTTTTTTCTACAAACTTTTAGGGCAGGTTCTACCCAAGAATCCTAAATGATCCCAGTCCCACAATATTTCAGTCTCAAATATATATTTTGTTGTTTCACCTAATCCTAGAAGTGAATTAATTTCATTTACGTTACTCTAATTTTCACAAAAAGTAGGAAAACTACAAAAAAAATTTCCTCGATATAGTAAACAATATAATCAGTTGTTTTGTTAAAGATCGATTAATTTCCACAGAATATGAGTTAATAGGATGCTTCCAATAACAATTCCTTAAAAAGTTGTACTTAAAATAATGGATTTTGGAGTGGTTTTGTGGAAAAAATTAATCATAAGAAATGCCTATTCTCAAAATATTTATTTCAGAAGAATTTAAATTGTTCAAACAATTTTTTTTATAAGATTTTGGTCATTATCATTTCACATTGATGGATTTCTAAAGGATAAAATGAACAACTTTTTTACCCCATTACTATATTTTTAATTGATATTACTTCATGTTAATGTAACTCAATAGAATTCCAGTTCTACTTAAAATGTCCTCACTAATCTATGTATGAACATACATATTCTTTTTTTATATATAAACCTAACTACAGTGTGTTCAATATAAATCAAACTATTCTGTTACTTATCCTCATCAGTAACCAAAATATCTAATTGAAAATTCGATTTCTAAACTATCCAAATTAGAAAATAATGGAATATTTAAAGACTCTGTGAAAGTAAATTCTGAATACTTTGTTATTCAAAAACCTAAATAATACTATAATTGAAGTATTTGCAAACAATTACATACTACTAACTCACATATTGTGTATGAAAATAAAAATTTTTCAAACTTAGTTTTCAAAAATTTTTTATTTTTCAGTAGTATAGTAGAATTTGTTTCGCTAATACTAACGTTTCATCTACCAGAAATTTTTTTCCATTTATTTAATCATTAATCGGAAAATTTTTTCATTTAGAAAGCTTTTTGTCTTACCAGGTATGAGAATAGCTGTTTCATTTTAAGGTAACCTTGTAAATAAACTTGACATGATTATATATAAGTATATAACGCAAATGTATTATTTTTTTTAATTAAAATAAATATTGTTAATACATGGGAGCATCCTTTTTTTATATATATATATCTACCACAAATTCTTATCTCCACAAAAACAAAGTTCGATTAAATAAACAATCACAAAATTATCTTTTTATTTCCAATCACTTAGTGTAGATTCATATACCTCATTTCTTTTTATTTGTTTTTTTTCTAGTAAATATTTTTATAGAAAAGTAATGAGCATTTTGTGAGTACTTTTACTATTAACCTAATTTGTACATTTTATAATAGAACTGATTGAACAAAAATCTTAGATGTTTTATTTTTTACCCCAAGAACTATAAGTGTAAGCTATAAGGTGATGGTTAGGTTATTTTGTGCTATACTAGAAAGCCAAGAAAATTTTGTAACAAGCACTTAGAAGAAATGTGAACATCTTTGACTAACAACCAATATAAAGATTTTCCGTCTAATCAAATTTAATGCTGAAAATACCTAGTGGGGATCTAGAATAACAACTACAGAAGGTGAAGAAGCAATGAAAAAATATATGTAAAACTTTATCCATTGGAAAGCCTATATACTAGCCAACTGATTCCAACAAGATTCTAGACCCTATTGGCAGTTGGCAGCAACCATTCACCAAAACTGTCCTGGTTTTTACAGTTAGTGCAATTGTGTGTTGATATAAGAGATAGTTCAGTTTTTTAACAATCAATTTGTGAATAAAGATTTTATAGATTTCATCAGACATATTATTAATTAAATCAGTCAAAAGTAAAATTACATTAGACCTACATGGCTAATCAATTTTAGGGCAAAGATACTCTAATGTGTGTTTCTAAGATCTATATCAGATCGAAATCCAAATTGTATGAATTGATTAAATCAAATTTCACTTTCCAACTTTCTATGGTGTGTATCAAGATACTAATATTTATTGTTTTAACTACTGTCCAAACAGTTGTTTTGAATTTTCTTATAACATTCGGTACTATTTATCTCAAATGAAAGTTCTATTATCAATGGAAATTTTATATCAATCTGAGTATATTAACACGAGAAATTTGAAAAAACAGTAAATATGAAATTAAATATGAGAAATTTTTCGATTGGAAGGTATATTCATATGTAAAGACAATTGATTTTAAATAATATTTATTAACTACGATTAAGTATTAGTTCAAGCACATCCTGGAAAAGGATCTGTTCTATTTTTTCTCATTACAAATTGAATTTTTCTATCCATATCCTCATTGTATATAGATTTACACCTTTCAAAGTTTATCCTTCTCCTGAACTAAAATATAATGTAATAATTCAAGAAAAATTGTATTTGAGCTTTAATATTAGAGTGAAAAGTTTTTAAATTACCTGGAAAGGTTTTTCAAAATATCGCGTTCTTCTATATTGATCTATAATGTCTTCACGCCCTAAAATTCTATTTAAAACTCTACAAGCTGCTTCTACATCATTGTTTTTTACAAAAACCGTTCTTGCTATGAAACTAGCATGTCTCATTTTGACGAAAAATTTAGAAACTTTTTCAATAATAGAAGTTATAACCTTAAAAATTTCTTCTTTTTTACGAAAGTGAGTTTATTTAAATAAGCTAAAAGATAATATTTTAGTAACGTTATTTAATAATGACTATCTCTTATTAATAGAAATAAAATTAGCCACAATTCAATAACTATTTCATACAATTAGAACATTATATATTGACAGATATAATAGCGACCAAATGAGATATTTCCTAACCTGGAAATAATATTCTTCTATTTGGAAAACACTTATCAGCTGATCCTACCCCAGAAATATTTAACGAAGTTACCAAACGTTCCGTTTGTAATTTTTAACTTCCTAGTTTTTCACTGTCGTTAGACCACAATCAGTGATGAAATAATTTTTAGGTTTATAATAATTATTAATGAGTAGTTATAAGGTATTTTTATGTTAAAAAATCCAAAAATTTCAGTAATGTTAAAATTCATTAACCCTAACGTTGATTGTGCAAATTGAGCAGTTTTTATATATAAACAAGAAAGTGTAATTGTAAGAAATTAAATTAAAGTAGCCTTTAAAAATAAAAGAAGTAGTGAATCCGATATAAAACTCGCAATTTATAATTTTTCATATTGAATTGATAAATTTGTGATTTTAGAAACTAAAATCGTAATTAGATGAAATTGCAGGATGTATTACAATGTCTTGTTTGTTTTCTGTCAGGTGGAATTCATTCCAATAATGTATCAAAACTATTTTGATCTATACCGTTCACAAACAAAGAATCATGGAGCAACGATAATTAATAAAACATTGACGCCACATCAGTTGCAATTATCAATTTAATTTATGGTCTAGGGGGTACTTTATGGAAAGGATCTTATCAAATCGCATGGCTCGACTTCATCAGATCCAATATCCGAATGACTAAGTTACTGTACTAGACAAAGAATCTAGATTACTTTCTGAACATTGAGAACATGGTGGCAGTATTATTTGAAAAATAATAGGTAAGATAATTGCGCATTGTAGTCGAAAAAAAAAAGGAAAAGGAGGAAAAAAAACGAATGATTGAAAAAAGTATTTTAATTTTCAAAAAAGAAAATATTGGACATTAGAAAGTACATATCACAAATACAATCAAATAAAAATATTAACATGGTGATCTGTAATAAATAATATAACTTTGTAAAATATTACAAAAATATATAAAAGAAAAAATAAGAAAAGCTGCAGTACACGGAGTAATTCATCACATCGCTATGTAATTATCGTTGAAAGGATTATTTTTATCGGAATCATCATCATCTCTAAACGGATCTTTTTCATCATCATAATCATCTTCAAAAGGATTAGATGATGCACCTTTCTTTGGTTCTATAGTATTTGTTGTAAATTTAGTCATATTTGCTTCCAATGAGGAACTATACCTGAAATAATTATCAATAAATATCAAGATATTATCAAGAACTCGTCCACTGGTACAGACCGTGAAACTGGTCCTATTAGAAAAATCAAAAATTCAGTGGATACACCGATATTCGTCTTAATGAAAAGTCTGCCCGTATACATTGTTTTTATGTAGCCTGTTTTTAAAGACAATTTATTTTTGTTTGTTTATGGCAAATTTGAGATTTGTAGGAAATAGAAAATTCTGGAATGTGATAGTTTATATAAAAAAATAACATTTACAATTGAAAAAGTGTAGCAAGTGTAGTGTACTACCAGCGGTAGTAAGTTCCAACCTGGTTAAATGAAAACTGGGGCATGTAATACAAGGTTGCTAACAAAAAATATTTTATAGAAGCCTCATATAGATAAGGAGCTCATTTTTTATGAATAATAGTACCTGAGCCATAATCAGGTGTTGTGAAGGAAACCTGTCGACATTCCGAGGCCACTCCAAGAGCTGGGACCATGACAAATCTTCCTCTTTCCCTTGGGAGCTCTGAACAAACAGGGACAACAGAACCCACTAGTCTAAGGTTGCCTCGAGAGGTAAAAGTAAACAATTTTATGTTGGTACTTTGGTAATTCTTGTTTTGCCGTTTCATAATCATGAAGGCGTTATTTGTGCCTTTTTATTAATTCTACTATAGCAATAACTTATTTTCTAAGTCATAAAAAATGCCAGTTTATACTGGAACAAACCTGTTTTCTTGTAATCTCATTCTTCCTTCGGCAATTGGCGCTGGTCTAGGATTACTCCTAACCTCTAATTGTCTTAGACGAGCTTCTGCTCCGCCACCGTAATTCAAAATATCATCCTCGATTTTCTTGTTGGCTTGTTTTGGATTATTATTGTTTTCTGGAACGTCCAAAATCCTTTGTTTCGTTTCATCACTTATAATCTACAAAAAAAATGTTCTTGATAAATTATATCTATCAGTAGGAGGCTATAGAATCTACTAGGAACCTCCAAAAAAAATTGTGAGTCAAGAGTAAGAAGGGACCCAACTGTATCAAAGAAATTTAGGGTTTAAAATACATAATTGTATATACGAAAGATTTAGCTTTGATAACAAAAAAATGTAATAGAAATAGTATTTTGTAGACAAGAAGAGGCATTATAAAAAGTCCAAAAAGATGTTACAAAATCCTGATGTCAAATATGACAAATCCTAAGCATTGTATATTTGTACGATGAACAGAAATTGTGTGAACTCGAATGTTTAGGAGCAACACTGACAAATAGAAACAAAGAAGAGACTGAAATAAATAAAAGAATAACAAAAAAAGTGAAATCATTAAGTAAGTTGATTATATAACTGGAGTTATCATTTAGAGCAAACAAAATTTATTTCGAACAATAAGACCAACAGTAACATGGATTTTAATAAAGGAAGATTAAACAAAACTGGTTATGTAAGAATAAAAATAAAATGAATGAAGAACTAACTAAAGAATCTCTATAAACACCTGTAAGTAAAAAGTTTCATAAAGTCTGAAACATTCAGATGATTGGGATATGCTAAAATGACACTAGTATATAAATATACAAAAAGAGTCATTAGTGAAGGGGAAAGAGGTAAAAAAGAGAAATGAGAAGAAAAAATGGATAAATGCTGAGAAATAGAACCGAATTGGGAGTGTAAAATGTCAAAATCAATCATAACCTGTAGAAAAGAATTGAAAAAGTATAGTGGAATAAAGATAAGCAAAAAGTCTCATTGAAGAAGGAGATTCGATGAGAAAAAGTGTGTCTTAAAGGCAGTTGCTCACCTTATAAGTATTAAAGACGCCCATACTTAAATAATCGGCTACTACCGAAAAACCATCGTGAGCTTTTTCTAATTGTGAATGGAACGTCTCGTGCAAATCCTTATCATATTCTCTAGCTTTCAGTAATTCTACAAGAGCTTTGTTTTCAGGTTGGCACGTTGGACAGGTATGATCGTCGTCACAGAAGCTTTGAAAACAGTGTTGGTGAAAACTATGTCCACATAAAAAATGAATAGTTGGTAGGTCTAAAGAATGATGACAAGCAGCACATCTGAAACAATATAATGATAAACAAATCGTTTTAAATAAAAATTGTTCCCTTATAACCTGGATATTCTTATTTCGATTAAACCGCTTTTAAGTTTTTCCAAATGTTCTTTCAAATTTTTTGTGTCTTTACGATAACTCGATGTGAGTTCCTCGATTTCTAAAATTTTCATTTTCTCTTGTTCTAATTCGTTCGTTATGTAGGATCTGATGTGACCTAAAGTGATTTCTGCATTTCCTGTACCAATGGCATCTATGACTAGTTGGGGAGAATAGAGCTTCTCCTTTGCTATTACGGTCAAAACCTGTAATAAAAAATGGTAGAATTTAGAATCTGGTAATTGTAGGATTAGTTATTATTAGTTTACCTCATTCAACAGTTCTGGGGATGGATCTTTGCTATCCCTAATGCAAGACCAAAAAGCTTGTGCCCAAAGTGACGGATCCTGATTTCCAAATCTTCTACAGCACGTTAATACAGAATTCTGATCATTATTACTGATGTGATACCTACAATAATATGTCTTTTTAAAACAGAACTTATTATTTTAATGATATATCTGTGACTCACCTTAATATTTGTTGATACAATTTCTGTTCTTCGTACAAATATAAAATTCCTTCCCTATACGATTGCATATGGCAAACCACCAATGCTTGAGATTTGTCATATTTGACATCAGGATTTTGTAACAATTCCAATATCTTTTGAGAAATTCTATTTTTTTCTGCGACGTTTTCTAAACCGGCCCATACGTGTAAATAATGTTCTAATAACGTATTATATACTGGTGTACTCAGATGACAGTCCTCGTTCATTAAATGTTCTAAGAATTCCACTAGACGTTCGGAATGATTCAGAAATAGGTGAATGAAATCCTCTGGATCGGCTCTAACAGTAACATCAAAAGTTCCTGAAGAAAAAAAAATCAAAGCAATAAAATACCAACTAAACACTTATTTTAGTACCTTCCAATATAGCTTCTGATACTACAGGACTATTAAGAGGCTTGTAATTACTACACAATCTTTTTAAAAGTTGGGTACTCTCGTTAGGGGCATTTTCTATTAAAATTGAACCGTACTTGCGCATATAATGTTCTGCTTCTTCGAATTTCAAATTTGATATATATTCTAGAACTTCAAGGTACTTTTGATGATCTTCTATTTGAATTTTTATATACCAATCATGTTTTTCGTGTTTCTTTGCTAACATTAAAGCTTCTGCTGGACTACCCTGTCTGAAAACAAACATTATTGTATTAAATGCAATTAAATAATAGTTTAGGCATAACTTACCGACATACTTTAATAGCTACATCAACATCATAGCTAAAATCACCATCTCTAGATAAAATAAATTCTTTCAAACTATCTGATTGTGCTGCGGTGTTGTTTAACTTTGTATAACAGTTTAAAAGTAACGTGGTGTGATCTTCTGTCGCCTGACCTTGCTTGTGTAACGCATGAAGGTACATAGTGAGTTTTTCAAGATGTTGTGAGTCTAAGAATTTCCGAATCACATAGCTCGGTTCTAGTTTACCTATAGTTTTTATATATTGTTCCACCGCACCAGAAAAATCACCTAAAAAGAAATTTAGTTTCCAAATTCTGTTGAATACATAATTTAAATATGAGAAATATGAATATTTAGTCCAATTTCAGAACATCCTACAAGTTTGCAAAAAGCCAATGAGATCAAGTACTTTCTGAGTGTATTCAACAAATCCCATGTATGTCAGTTTAGCTTTATTATGGAGTCTCCATTCATCACCTTGTTACCAGTCCTTGAACGAGCAGTGTGCACTCAGATGAACTCTTTTATACATGAAAATAATCTTCCCATGCATCAGTCAGGATTCCTTAAGGGGAATAGCACAGCAACTGCAATGTTAAATATCACTGACAACACAAATAGAGCATTGAATAAGGAGAAAGCTGTCATATCTGTCTCTTAGGATTACTCCAAGGCATTTGATGATCTTCCTGCAAAGCTGAAACAACAATCAGAAAGTTGGCAAGGATCAGAGTTCATCTGAGACTGGCAAAATAGTTTCTGGTGAGCCAAAGGGTTCAATAGTTAGCCCTCGTATATATCCTTAATATATATGACAGTGTCTCTCACTCTCAATCAATTCAATAATATGCTGATGACACTAAGGTCCTGCATTATTTTGATTGTGCAGATCCAGGAGCAGCATCAGCATAAATATGCACTTTTTCCAAAGAAATTTAACATATTTAACTATATTTAGAACCTTAAATTGTGTTGCATGAAATTTGTAAATTGTATTTTGTACACCATTAAAGACAATTTATTACTATTATTATAAATAAATATACGAACCTTTATCACATAGATGATCACCATATTGTTCAAAAATATTCACCAAACCATCAGAATCATATTGTTGACTTTTAGCTATCCTGATTGCTATATCATACAAATTTTTTTTAAACAGCAAAGAAAGTTTGGATTGTAAATCTTTTTCATCTAAATGATAAACCATGTTATTTTCATCGACAATATATAAAGATCCCCATTCATTGAGAATAGCTTTGACTTTAGGCATAGTTGTAGAAAAAATTATAAATTTGTTATGTATATCTAACACAGTTAGAAGATTGGTTTCGGAGATACTATTACTAACAGAAGATTCTGAAGGCATAGTTGTTAAATTTGCCGAGCGAGTTGTTTTTGATACAATAATAAGGTAAGTTCTAAACCATTCCAACATGATCTTTTCACCATCCACGGCATAGCACGGTCCTCTACCATCAGATGTATAACAATAAACGGCCTGAAAAAAAAACAAACTGCAGTAATGGTGAATGAATCGGATAAAATAAATGTACTTACATCATCTCTGCCTATCATAAAATGACTTTCTTGAACAGAATCTGCTAAAACACTACATTTTTTTGAGCTTCCAATGTTATCCAAATGATACTAAAAAGAAAATTAAAAAATTTGTTTGAAAATTTGATAGTTTTTTACCTTTTGTTCCTTGTCTTTATGTGTAATGTTATAAACAATAACTGTATTTTCAGTGGCAACAAAAAGCAGAATACTAGAAGCAGTTGTTTTAAAAGCCAAACCAGTGATAGCTGAATTTGCCGCTTTAAGAAGTTTTTGCTTGGAACTTCTATCTCTAGTAATATCGCCCCTAAAAACATTCATAAACTGTAGAAAAATATTCAAAATAAAGTATATTTACCTATAAATAATGAGTGAACCATCCACAAATCCTACAGCCATAATTTGCAAGTTATCATGTACACATAAAACATTAGCTTGTATTGGTCTATTTCCAGGGATAGCTCTAGTAATTCTACAACAATATGGTGAACCATTTCTATCCAATCTACTTGTATCCCAAACTTTTATCACTGGGTTTATTCCCGGTTCATCTTGCTAATAACAATAAGGAATATTTATAAGAAGCTAATTTTTATATATTGAACGCTTACGCCAATCGTTACTAACACTGGAGAATTTCTTATTTGCCAAGTTAATTCCGTACTTATTTCATAGGCCCTGAAAGTTACAAATATTTGCCATGTTCTTGATACTAAGTATATTTGACCAAGGGTATCACTGAATACAAGATAATTATTACCACTTGAAGCTGTTACTATTCTTGTTTCCTAGAAAGTGAACAAATAGAAGGAGCAGTTTATTATTAAAGCAACACTATCTATACCCACCTTAAAGAAATTATTTATTTTGCCGTCGTCTACATTACTTATTAAATTAAAAAATGGAAACTTCCGCCACTAAAAATTGTATAAGTATTACCATTTTATAATTTGTAATATGTTTTATTTTTACCTCTAAAAAAGCCATAATTATATTTATTTTTTTTAATATTTATTATTGTTTTCTACACCCACTGCCAATCACTTGTCAATATCTTCTTCTGTTTTGGATAAAAGAGCATTCAACCTACTAAAATAGGGCGTTTATTTGTTTATTATTAATTTAGAATGACAATACGTCTTCGTTAAATATATATCACATGGATATAAAGCACTGTTCACTGTAAATTAGTATGACTATATTATTATTTGATGATTCGAAGGAATCCTCGATATTTACAGGCAATTACATTGTTCAAGGAGCTACACAAGTCTTGTATTATGAGCAGTAATAAATGGAACTATTTCAAAACATTTTTGTGATATTGCGGAAACTCGTTACTTTTGGAAGGACTTTTTCAATGAAATTTAGCAGAAAAATATATAGCACTACTAGAACGAAACGTAGTGTTGAAATAACAAAAATTGAAGTTACTTTCCTAACAAACTTTATTTAAAATTTTTATCAGTCTTACCTATATGTTAATCGCTTGAACCCCACTCCACAATACAATTTTTTAGGCTTAGCATAATGACGTCTTGAATCACTTAACAATTTTATCTATTAAATATTGAGCTCATGTTCATGGGACTGAAAAAAAAACAATCCAACCCTTAGAGCATTCCCGCAACAAACCATCGCCATTGCTGCAGCAATTTAATTATCACACCCACAAACATGAACTGTGTACAGCATGTGATGTTAAGTTATTGCTATTTATTTTTATTTCTAGATATTTTTTTTCTCAGCCGTGTGCCCCCTGGGAACTTGGAGTCATAGACGCAGGCTTACCAGGAAATCTTGCTCTAAGAATAAGTTACTCAGTGTTTGGGAGCGCTCTTAAGGTAGAGACAAAAAAATTTTTATTACAAAACGTACACTGTGGGGCAACTCCATGATGCTCCTTATGTTGTATTATAAGTTTCCAAAAAAATTGTTATTCTTTTTAAATGTATTTTTGATGAAATATTGTTTGGATTGAATTGATTTGGATTTTGTTTCCTCAAATTGAAGTTTCTTTCCAGGAATTATTAAGCACTTAAATAGATATTTAAATTTATCCTGCTACTCAGGATTTTTATTTAGTTATTTTTCAGGTCCTTCGAATTTATATTTTATCACATAGATAAAAAACAGTGTAAAATCCGTGTTTTTTGTAAAGAGGATTGTAATAAAACAACAAATATATTTAAAATTATATTTCAAAAATAAAAATAAATAATTAATTAAAAGGTTAACAACTGGACACTTGAACATTCATCTAAAGTTCAAAATATAAAACATTTAATAATTTCTATAAAATAATTTCGAAAATAGGTAGAAAAGTATTAAAAAATGAATGTTTCAACATCCAACAGAATTCACACAGTTTTTTATGAACTAATAATTATCATCAATAGATGCAATATGCAACAATACTAAACAACACATAGGTGCATACAAAACTTCAACAATTATTAAAAACAGTTTAAGAGGACATAGAAACTCCTTATAGGACGTAGGGTAAGTAATTTTTACAAAATTATATTCTCCCCCAGACTGGTCGGTTAATAAACAAATTAATTCTACAAAATGCAACAAAGTTAAATTAATTTAATAATTTCATTTAGCTACAGCTGTAAATCATGATAAAAAATCACAATCATAAAAAATATCCATTCCTGGGGCATTAAAAACAAAGTTTTCGATATAAATTTTAATAATACCTCGTTGAATTTTGTGGAAAACTAATTACATTGTTTTCGGTATGATGTTTGTGAATACAAAGCATTTTGTATGTAATGAATTATTGCTTCAATTTTCCTTTAAAAAAATTGTACATACATTAACTGTTACTGTGTATCAAAACTTTTTTATGTTTAAAAAAATTTTAAGTGAATTTCATTTCGATTATTAATCTAGTAAATTCACACAGGAAGGCTGCCAGAACCAAAAGTGGCAATAAACCTCCAAGAGGCACGTTCCTGGGTTTATGACACTGAAATAAGCTTCTACTAGGTACCGGTACTATACTATGATGTGAAAGAAAAATCTAGAGTAAAAAGTGGAACTAGGGGAGAGTATGCTGAAATTGTTAAAAGATGATATCCAAAGTGATTTGATCAATGATCGATGAAGAGGAAATAAAAAATGAAACACTCAATCGAGAATATCTTTAGAGTGATCATTGGAGATTGTACAAGATTCTAGAAGGACATTGGACAATTATTGCAAAGAGTGTGAATGAGAAGAAAAGACATTTGATCATCTGTTCTACCTATATAGTAGAATTAGACAAAGAAAAAGTGAAAAATAAGCTACCAAAGGAAATACGATAAGAGGGGGATTAACTAAGTTTCTAAATTTGGTAACACAATAGAACTCTGAGTAAACCATAATTAATCTAGGTAGAAGTTGTTTGTACTAACCTTACCTTGAACAAATATGGAACCGATTATTGCATTTTGATGGTTTTTATCTCAATTTTTAGCCATACTGTAAATATGTAGCAAAAGCAATAGAATATATACAAATAATACCAAAAAGAATTGTTGAAAAATGATATTGACACAGGAATCACAGCTAAACATCAAGAAACAGAAATTATTGCACAACATCTAAACTGATTTGGTCAAGAATTGAAAAAGAGGAAACGAAAAATGGAAGACTCAATCCGGAAGACCTTTAAAGAGATCAATGGACATTGTAGATATGGAGAGTGACATCAGACAACTATTGCAAAGAGAATAACTGAGAAGTGGAGACGATTTAGCATCTGTTCTACTTCATTTTGGACTGAAAAAATATATACAAACGTCACTAAAAAGAATATTAAATAGATAAATTTAATTATTTTGAACAAAACAAACAGATCTAGTCTAAAGTTAATATTGAATAACGTTAAGTTTGACTAATGACAATTGTTGTTGTATATTCCTCAAACTGCTATTTGGGATAAAAAATCCCTCCTATGATAGATTTTTTTAAAGGAAAATATAAGTTTAACACTGTGATTGAATTTCTTTAACCAAATTATACTAAATGCTCTGCACCACAAGGAAATCAGGTATTAGTAAATATTTTATTTATAATTTACGATTACAAGGCTAGTAATAAATTTTAAATGTATTTTCCTACAGGAATGTACAAATAAAATTTCCAATATACTATACTATAATTCAGAAATTGCAACAATTTTACTAGAGATACATAGTATCAACTTATCGGTGTAAAAAAATTAATAATTACAGTAAAAACTATGATCATTCAAAAGCATTTTTTTAATAACCTTCAATATGAAGTTGTTTTTTTTCTTCTTTCATTCTCTAAGCCTAAATTAAGGGTTTTTCTTATCAATTTATTTAAATTTTTGTGCCAAAAGTTCTCTATTTTTTTATAACAAAAAAGTCTGCGTATTAAATATTTAATTAAATAAGTTTCTATTGATATTTTTCAACTAATTTGTTATAAAAATGTTTTTCGATTGGCACATTTATCTCATATCATATAATTGTATTTTTTGTGGACTTACAATAATAAAAAAAATTTAGTTCATCTATCTAGAAAAAATTATTAATAATTTTGTAACGATTTTAAAGTAACAATATCAATAAAACATGTTGAGTTGAATAGATTTTTATCCAATATTAACATGAAATAGATGCCTACTAATTTTCTTTAAAATATCCAAGGAAAACGAAGCATCACCTTTCAAAAATAAAACACAATATGAACCTATGGAAGGACTGTTGATGTTTTATATTATACAAATTAAAATTGAACTTTGTTATCAATCCATGGAGATAGTACGAAAGGAATCCGATGGATTTAAATGCAAACAAATTAGACGAAACACAAGAACTGGTAACAAGACTACAAAAGAGGAATGATAAAGAACGATAAATAAATAAAATTCAGGTGACAGTGATGAAATATTAAAAAAAGGTAAAGGGAGTGACAAAGAAGAAAGAACGGCCTATTCAATATCAAGAAAATCATGGGAAAAAGTTATAACCAGAATATTGAACAAACATATCCACTAAGTGGTGGAAGGGTCAACTTTAATGGAAATTCAAAATTGGAAGACGATCTGAAAAAAAAAATATACTAGAAATGTATAGCACAGAATGTATAAGGAAGTCCTAACTGTATATAAATTGTTCTATATACAAAAATGTTGATTTTCCTTTTTTTTTTTATTATAAATTATGCATTCAATTTGTGGATTTGTCGTTTTATAAATTTTTTATATACTAATTAACAACAAAATAGACTTAAAATGAAAAAAAAAACATACATAAACAATATTAATTATATTTAAAATTGAGAAATACTTGGTAATTTTTTTTAATAATTCGAATTTATAAAACCCAAAATAGGTTTCGAAAATAGTATGGGACCCACTTTTCAACACGCCACCATATCACAGATAGAAATATGAGTATCACATATTTTAGTATATACGAGGAATATTTGAAAACTATTTAGCAAAATTTATCCTGTAGCAAAATTTATCGTGACATGTTACAAATTAATAAGTCCTCATCAGTATATGATAAGGTGTAGCACGAACGCCTTCAAAATAAATGTCACTTCAAATTATTCGAGTCTACTTAGCCAACAGACAGTTCAGAACCAGAATCAATGGAGAAGTTTATAGATCAAGTCTGGAGTATCACAGAGCAGCATTCTGGGTCCATTATTTTATTTACTACATATATCAGGCAGAAAATACTGTAACAGGAACATTTTTAGTTGTTTTATCCAATCACGAAGATCCAGTTTATCTCCAACAGAACTTAAACCTGTTAGAAGGCGATTGGAGAAGGAAGTGCTATCCTCCAAAAGTCTCAATGTAAAATACTTCGTGTAGAGATGGTATGTGTCTAACGATACCCTCCACAAAGATCCTGGCATACAGTACATCACAGAAGATATCCAGAAGCATAGCAGAAGATATATTAAACAACTAAAGGGGCATGAGAATCCTCTAATATAACCATTACTAGAACCACAAGGAGAAAAACGACTCCTTATAGATTTTGAATGAAATATTAGAGCCCTTATTGTGCCCTTGGCTGAGTTATATGCCGGTCAATTAGCTTTTGGAATACTTTTGATTCTGATTGCTGATTTATCTGTTAACAAAAAAAATTAACGAGGTTAGAACCACCTAAATGGAAACTTGGTAAAGGTCCTTGTAATAAGTATTCGAATTTAAGGAGAAAAGACGAGCACAAATTGAAGCATAAAAACGTTAATATCAAATTAGGATCGTTTTCACAAGAGTATTATTGTTCGTTTATAACAATAAAAGAAATTTTTCGAATGATATTCGAAATTTGACACTATTAAGATGTTGGCACCATACATACACATCTTACGTTTTAGGAAACATACTAAGTATGGCGGCGCAAATTTTCTGAGGATTCGTCTCATCCGGATACATCTGCATGGCTTGAGTGACTTGTTCTTCGGGAAAGATAGCTGCTAGATGATAGTGCAATTTTCTACGGTCCTCTTGGACGGGAGAACTGCCGGATAAGTGATGCGTACCACCTTGAGACCAAACAGGAGGCCACATGTTCAATTGTGTATCCGAGCAACTTGATATTCTCTGCATATGTCTAAATAAAAAGATATAACGGGTAGTTATTATTTATATTCATTATAATTCTATTTAAAGCCCCATTTATCTTCAATTAAACATATCTAGAACGTTATTGGTTACGGGTTAATGAATTTAAGTCTTTAGTGGGGCTATGTCATGTTGAGGATGGTAGCCAATGGTAGCAGGACTATAGGAGAAGAAGAGACCAAGATGAATATAAGAATCGGCACGGAAAAACTGGAACATTATGAGATATAAATAAAAAAAGATATATCTACAAAGACCAAATTAAGAAGAATCAAAATAATATAAAGACTAATTATAACATTTGGATGGATAAAGAAGTAAAATTCAGGTGAAAAAGATTGAATATGAGAAAAGAGTGACAAAAAAGATGAAATAAAAATATAGATAAAGAAAAGAAAATTACAGTTATGGAAACACTTACAACTGATGAAAAAAGGTACGATTTGTCTCTGATTAAACATATTTGGAATGTTATTGGACATGGGTTGATGAATTCAAGACTTTAGTGGGGCTATGTCATGTTGAGGAAGCTTGGGAAATAATTCAGTAAGAAGATATCCACCCACTAAGCAGAAACACATCAAATACAGCATTAAGTGAAAAAATATTCAATATTTCTATATATTTAATTTGTTTTTTGTAGGTCAGTGTATATTTAAAAATTCACCTATGTTGGGGATGTTGCTGTGGAGGCCAAGGTCTATAAGAATCAGGTGCCGAGGCGATTCTAGTCACGTGTTGATGTACGTCCCAACCTGGTGGAGGACTCATGAATGGCGAAGTCGATTGTCCTGTCGAAATCTGGCTTGGTGGTACTCCTGGGTATCTGACATTTAGTCGAGGATCCGCACCTGCAAAATAAAAAATAATATAGTCATTTTAGATTAATTAGATAAGCGTTGTTATAATTTACCCGGATTTAGGGTAAGTTGTCGTTGTAATTTCTTGTGCAAATTTTCTTGGAGTGAATGTTGCGAAGGTGGAGTTATATAGGAAGCACCGACGTTGTCCACGCTACGACTTTTGGAGACGACGGCGTGTTGAGGTTCTTTGGCGGGTGGTACGTTCGAACGAGTACGACCTAATGGTGTTTTACGAATGTCACCTTCCCTAGCCTGAAAGAAAATTACAATATTTAACATAAAAGTAATTTTAACGGTTATGTGATATGGAGTTTAGGATCTAAAAATATCAAAACAATCATTTGAGTTTTTTTTTGTAAGAGTAAGAAAACAGAAAAACTTGTTGGCAGAAGTGCTATTTCGGAAAACTCTACTAAACAACTGATATTTCAATTACATCAACCGTTGAGTGGACGAAGGAGTCATGTTTCTGTTTCAAGTCCATACCCTAGTGGAATACTCCATGAATAAAATGAATTTGTTGAGCTCGTGGTGGGTGTCGTTGGAGGTCTCGATGTTGGACCACTGACACATTCGAATAAGGGCCCAGATCACATAACACTTTTCTACAAAAACCTTTCAAAGGTAACTGTCTAATTAGAAACAACCCCTGGTGAAATCACTCTAATGAGGAACACCATGATGACTGGGAAGCGTCCAAAGCAATATAAAACCATTCTCAATGGGCTCAGAACCGACTAATGACAGGACACGTTCACCTAAGACACCATCTCCACACCATGAGCATCCGGAGTGCAGCTGGTGCATGAAATTGCAGACCGCTACATCTGTAAGTGCCTTCCAGTGTCTAATGGCATCCAAAGGTTTAATCCAAAGCGCCTGATCTTTGGTAGTGTTGAATGGGGCACGACAGAAGGCATATGTACTTAACGGTTCTTGGACTATGAACCTTAATGGAACAGGTATTATGGTAGATCCTTCATATCCTTAATAAATAGTATTTCTGTTTGTTTTTTTGACCATACAACTTCATCCAACAAGTTTGGTGTCACTAAAAAACATTTTAATGAAAAAAATGCACAATTAACTATGAAATTTATTATATTTATATATTTTTTTGAGTGAAATGTTTAACAAATTATCAACTAACCTGTAAATGTCTCTGCGCGTGCTCCGACAATCTCTCCGTGACGCTTTTATGGGGTAGAGGTCCTCGTTCTGGATGATGGTACTTGCATTTGTTACCATAAGTGCATTTTTTGGCGTAAGGACAAGGCGGAGGCGGATCCCCTTTCTTCGATTGACATTTCAAAAAGTTGTCCAACGTCGGTCCGGATCTTCCCAAAGGATCATCGGGCGGCATAAAATGATCGTTGACGAATGAATACATGAGTATACGTTCTTCTACGACTTTACGAAATTCCGCGTTCTCCTGACACAGATCGCGATAATTATCGTTGCTTACTACAATACCGTCGGTTTGCGCCGCCAATTTTAATATGTACCTAAATAGAATGTTGGATAAATATGTGCTAAAACGGTTATTATTGAAGACTGTACCTATCGTCGTAACAGACCATCCTTTTTCCTCCCACTAATCTCGATGGAGTAAAAACTAACAGTCTGTCTTTCTCGAGTTCGGCTAAAATCTCTTGATCCCGTATCAGATTATCGGGTCGTGGTGATTCTTTACGCCATTTCGGAACGAATACCGTGATGGCTTTGTGACCACGAGCTTTGAACCAATCCACGCATATTTTTATACCGCGACAGGAAAATATTTCTTTGTTTCCATGGCTATAAACACATATTTTTTTTTAAAAAAAAAACAAAATATTTCAAAAATTTTATCGTAAACTGTCTAATAAATCACATAAAAAGACAATTAGAAATAACCATATGTTTCCACGTTTAACTTTAATTCTGAGACGATTGGATATAAATATTTCAGACGATATTTCAACATTCAATTTTTCAAGATTATAAAATATGTTTTTTTCAAAAAAAATTTCACAATTATTTCAAGAATGAATTAAAAATTATAATTGAAAGTGATAATTACCTCATAGCTACGTTACTGCCATCTATAACAATGGGTCGTAGCAACTGGGAGCCTTCGATAGTGTCCAATTGAAATGGAGTCACGTCCAAGGAACTTTCCGTGGGGCTGTTGTCGCAGGAGCTACCCTTCTGTGCTCCTAATTTAATGAGTTCCGCTAAAAGTTCGTTTTGGGTGGGTGAGGGACCCAATTTTTGTAAAGCTGCTTGTACTAATTTTTCCGTATAACCTAATTTCAGAGCGAATTCTACCCTAAGATTACATAAAAAAACAAACGTTTACTAGTACGGGGAAATTGATTTTAATTCTACTTAATAAATTATTATACATACACATAAATTTTGAGGTTATATGAGAAAACTTCGAGATCTTTTTATTAACTACAACTTTGCTATTTAACTTTTTAGCGCAAATCGTGAAAAACCGTTTTTTACCCTTAAAAACTCTTCCCCTTCCACATCCTGATACCGTAAATTATTTTTTTTTTCGCTTTTTGTTATGTCATCTTCCTATTCCTATGAGTGTAATTTCAACATTTTTTTATATAGAAAATTATCGACCTTGGTCTATAAGTGTGTTTACCTGGCTGTATATCCGGCTGATATTTCCGGAGTGGACTGTACGTATTCGGCGTATTCTGCAGCGAGGGTGTCGCTGGTCGTTCGAGAGACATCATGATGATAAGCCGGCGCCTGTACAGCCGAAGATGGAGTGTCTGCTTCGTAATCCGAATCGTAACTCGAGTCTTCGCCCGTCACAGCCCCCAAACATCCCTCAACGCAGATTTCGTCTACATATTTCTGAAATAAAAACGTTGATTGGTTAACTTAACCTAGCGACAGTTTCGTAATTTACCTTCTCATTGATTTAAAATATTTGTACAAAACACATGTAAACATAAACAGTCTCTTACAATTAGAATTTTAAGTATAATCAGTCTAGCAACGTCAAAAAAATGTAAAAGTATCGATGAAATTATGATTGTGAAGTTACCACTATTATTATTATTATTGACACGATCAATTGCCAGATAAAGACAACGAATTTGAAAAAGTCACTTTGGAACATACGTAAAATGAAATTACTGACCATTTTCTTTAAAAAAAAAAAAGTTTTCAAAAGTTACGTTTGTTCTATGTTAATTGAGTTTAATATCACAAATTCGGTATACTTACATTACTAGGGATATTTTAGAAGATAAATATATAACATATATGTTAATAATATTAATTTTTTATTTCAAATTAAGTAGTTAATGACGATGTAAAATAAATTTCAAGTAATATCTTAACCTTACATTATCTGACAAACGTTTGGATTACGGTCAGTCAAGTTTCGAGTATGGCGATTACACTGTTGTCAAGTTGTAATCTACTCGTGTGGTCTGTATAAAATATATGCGTTTTAAAAATTTATATTTTCTTAATCCATTAAAATAAAAAATTTAAGAATATTATATTAGTTCTAAAAAATTAATAAGTAACGACTGCATTATCAGAAATAAAGCGAAAGTAACAATATGATTTATATAAAATGAAAAGCTGGCAACGCATTGACATTTCCCATAAGAAGACAAATATTTTGATCTGTTTGTATTACAACAATAATAATTTTTTTATTATCTAAACATAAAACGTATTTTCAAAAACACGTTTTACATCACGACTTGCAAAGTAATAATCAGATCCTACTTCATTGGTAGAATAATTAAGTAAAAGAGAAATTGAATAATATATTATTTAGTTGAAAGTAAAATGTTCTACATGGCGAACGTTATAAACAATTAATTCTATTGTTGTCTTAGTTAAAATATTATACAGGATGTCCCGAATACGAGTAAATTGGGATAATGGTAGATCGTTACAACATATATTTAATTGAAATATTGTAATAAAGGTGAGGTCGTCGAAAATAAACAATCGTCTTTGACCTTCGAGGTGATATCCCGCTTTACGGATATATTTTTAAAAAATTATAATTATATTATTGAATTTAGAAACATACCTCGTCATCATGTAATTTATCGATTGTCTCACTTCTATAACTAGACAGATAACCGCTACACCTTGCAAATAGCAAAACGGATAAATCTGTTAAGTCACTATTTAAAGGAAAATATATTTAATTAATGAAATGTCATTATTTCAATTAAATTGTGAATACACAAATATATTAATAATTAATTCAATAATTAAAAAGTTTATAACCTTCTATTTTATTCTTCTTCTTATAGCCGATCTGATTATCTAGAATATTCTCGTTCAGAATATCGATAACTGCATATTTATATAGACAAAAGTCAACTTATAAGAAAAAGAAGAATAACCTAAACAAGCAAACAATTTATAGGTAAAGTATTTTGAATGTTTGTATATTTATGAATCGAATAAATGCAAGAAAAACATAATAAAATGCGTTTAAACAAATTCTATATAAGCAATTATATTTGAAATAAAAAAATTCGACGTCATTGATAAATAAACATGAATTCGTAAAAAACTAATTGCGGATGCAAAAAACAATAACAATTTTCAAGATCGATTAGGTTATAAAGGGTGGGGCAGATCGAAATTCAATAAAATAATGCACATGTGTAATACGAGGGCAGGCCCAAAATTTCTTTTCTACCTATGTAAATGAAAAACTATCGAAATGCGTTAGATAAGGGTAGGGATTAGCATCAGGGTTAATTTTAAAGAGGCCCCAAATATTATTAGAGACAAAATAAGAAATAGAATCACTCTCGGTGCACGTTTTCTTATAATTCTTTCTTTATGAGATACATTTTCTTCTCTCTACTCTCCCTATTTCCACCACTGCACGTCTTACTGTCAATCTGCATCTGTCATTTGACGCCTATATATGATGCGTAATTTTTCGAAATTTTTTGGGTTTTTGGGTGGGCTTATCACTCTAAAAAGTCATTTCAAACGCTTTTATTTTTTCGATACCCGGTTATAAACATAAGGATTTTATTTGGATTTAACCAAGTTCCAAGAATATATCAATGTCAATGTCTTGGTTTTACACACTGTCTGCGGTAGGTATTTGTCTCTGTACGGATTTCCCATACGAAATGACGATTCAATCGAAATTTCTACTTTCGACTTAAACAATTAATTATGAATAAATTGTGTAATTACCAGGTGATAATAACCAAGTGGTTTAGAACGTGAAATTCGCGTCTTGTCACACAATCAATCACTATTGACACCTAACCTAACCTAACTATTGACATCAAGTAAATTTGGCATCAATGATGGTTTATAAGTATTTCCGGATACGACAACGAAATGTCTGGTAATTCCTTGTGTTTTTAATTAAAACACCGCAAAATATTTTTCCACAAGTTGGTCCGAAATTGTTTTTTGGGGGGTCGCAAATACGTTTTCCTTGGACTTTCTTATGAAATTTCATTTCAGGTTCTCAAAATTAAGGCGAAAAACTTTCTAAAAAAATGTTACGACAAAAAAATTTCAGTCTGCAACTAGGGCAGGGCAATTATCAAAAAATATAATCGATTATATAAAATAATCGATTATTTTCGATTAATCGATCAATCGAAAAACATTTTATTTATTGAACAATATAATGTACTTAATTATATTTGCAATGTCAATATTAATTTACCTCCAGGACAATTATTAATATTTATCGGATTGGATGGTTTGTGATTTCGATACAATTTGTTGATTGATTCGTATCTTTGTGGTGGAAGAAAGTATTCTATTAGCAATTTCAATCTTTTTTGTTATTGAGTCATCTGTAATCTGTCAACTGTCAACATTGAAGTGGCTAAATTCACATTTAAGGAAGTTAAACTTGTTTACTCCAGAACGTTCCGAAAGTGTTTTGCGGTACGGAACTGTCACTTTCAATACATGAAACACTCAAAACGCATCATTCGGTATGTAAATGAATACAGAACGAAACTGTCAACTGTCACATTTAAGGAAGTTAAAGTTGTTTACTCCAGAACGTTCCGAAAGTGTTTTGCTATCATTTTCAATACATGGAACACTCAAAACGCATCATTCGGTATGTAAATAAATACAGAACGAAACTGTCGAATGTCACATTTAACAAAGTTAAAGTTGTTTACTCCAGAACGTCCCGAAAGTGTTTTGCAATACGGAACTGCCACTTTCAATACTTGGAACACTCAAAACGCAACTTTCATTATGTAAATAAATACAGAACGAAACTGTCAACTGTCACATTTAAGGAAGTTAAAGTTGTCTACTCCGGAGCTCCCGAAAGTGTTTTGCTGTCATTTTCAATACATGGAACACTCAAAACGCACCTTTCTGTATGTAAATAAATACAGAACGAAAATTGTCAACTGTCACATTTAAGATATTTAGATACATTTTTTTATTTATTATTATAGAAATGAGTTATTCGTAAAAATACTATCTAACCTAAATAAATACCTTTCGAAAGCATTCAGAACGTACTTTTTGCTCGAAATCACTAATTAAATCTTCAAACTATCATTAAATATTTTTTTTATTTTATAAATAATGAAAAACATCAAATTATTCATGTATTTATCGTATGTGATGAAAATTATCAATTTTTCAATATAATTTTGGAGTATCAGGGTGAATAATATAAAAATTAAATAAAACATCTTTTGTTTATTGAATTACGAGATTGATTATTATAACTTTAAGTATCAATATCTCGAAAAATTAAGCCTAATCCCCTGTAAAATCGCGACGCCACGGAAATCGTACTTTCTACCTTCTTACTAAAAATATTCAATCGTATTTTTGGTGAATTTTGTCGAGAAGAAATTATTGAAATTAAATAAACTTTCCGACCAACCAACACAGGCCTATCCAAACCTCTTTCTATTGTTCTGTACAGCTTATCGTTATGAAATACCAAGAAAATTTAGGAAATATTCAGATTATTATGGAATAATATTTAAAATAAAACTAAATTGTAAAATTAACTTTCAAATCACTATATATCAGTCGCTTTTAGCGATTTATTTTACCTAAAAGTAGGTTCAATAAACTAAGCTTCATATTGCTTCCACCATATTTTCTAGATTCGATTCCTAGTGACTACTAGTTGTTTTTTCGATCACAAAAAAATATTCCTAACGATAATTATAAAAAATGAAAAAAAAAACTTGAATTGTGTTATATTTTCGACCGAGAAAGTATCACAAATTAATTTTAGAAAGATAAGAAAACAACTTACCTCCCCAATTACTGTCATATCTCACAAAACGGATCTAAGTTTCCCTGCATATCCGTTAGGACAATCTAAAACCTTCACGAGAACCCATCGTCGCCACCAAACGAAAAAAATCACAGTTTAAATGAAATTACTGATGCGATATACACTGTTCCGCCGAACTTTTACCGAACAAATAATATTAAAGAAGAAACCGAACGCGCCACTGTTTGAGCATTACCTCGAAATTTCGAACCGGATGTTTTCGAAAACCCGCTAAGGTTACGACAACGCGTTATTTTCATGTAGGTACGTTCGACGTAAACGCTAAGCTCGAGACCGCGAGAAATTCGGCCAAAGCCAAGTTTAAAGTACTAGAAGTTTCGAGGCGAGTAGCCGATGTGCCTCCCCCCACACCCGATGAACATATCAATGAAATTTCAAATTGATGAATTGCTCTCTCTTTTTCTTTTTTATTTTAAAACTCGTTCGGTTCGCGTTCCTACAGCTGGTTACGAGGTATCTTCGAAAATTTATTTCATTTTTTCAATTTAAATAGTTCAAATACTTGTAATATTTAATACATAGGACTTATGACCACTCCAAACCATTTTCTTTTGTTCTTTACGGCTTATTAATGAGATGAAAAAGCTCAAAATAACGTTCTGCTAATTGTACTTCATATAATTTCGTTGTATCTCTGAAGAAATTCTAATACATTTGACAACATTGTAGACCGATACAACACGGCTGACAACGTAATTTTCATCAAAACACGAGCATTGATTTCATTCACACCCTGTATATTTAAAACGTAACAGCTCAATTATTAATAGGATAAAAAACTAATTCACAACACTTATATTTTTTTCGTTTTCCCCCCGTTATTCAACTAAATGTCATTACAAACTTAACTAAGATGGTTTCAATATTTTTTCGTGAATAAATTAACACAAGTAGACTATAATACAATTAGCAGCAATCAACTCTCAAAATACGAGTCTGCGTACAAAAAATAAATTACAGTTTATATCGGGCGTTAATTTCAACGGGTACTGTATAATCGCAAAAAAACTCACGTTTTCGGGAGGATATTTCGCACTTCTTTAAGTAACAACTTGTTAAAAAGGTTTTTCGTAATAAAGCTGGAAAAAATGAGGTCTAAAAACCAACAAATAACAAAGAAGCTTACGGCAAAATGATCGGCCTACTCCACGGCGGCCATTTTTAAATCAGCTTGACAGTTCGTTTGATTGCCTAATAAGATTAGAAAAAGAAGAAGAAATATTTTGTTTTATATGGATTAATATTGATGAGAAAATTTGTTAATGCAATTTTTTAGTCAATTGCTAACAAATTAATGCTTTAGATAGATCAGATTTTTTATTTATCAAACTTTCTATAATATCGAGATACAATCTACGTCGTAACCGCACTTATTTACGATTGAAAGTAAAGCATATTACCGCGAGGTTAGGTTTGGGGATCCCACTGGTGATGCTTACCATACAAATTACTAAGAAATCTTGAATATTCAATGCAAAACTTTAGACATATTTGCGGTTTTAATAATAAAATTTATATAAACAATTCTATAGAAATAATAATATATAGAAATAATAGGTTACTTACCTTATACGAGGAGAAGAATTAATGATATAGAGTAACTATATCATGATTTATTATATTTTAGCATGAGAAGTATATAGTCCAGTCAAATTTGCTTGAAGAAAAAAATTATTTCCATAAAAAATTAATATGTGAATGTCATATGTTTTTTTGTTGTTTAGTACAGCAATATTTTGAAAAATGAACGTCATAACTTTTGGCCCAATTGTTTATATTACTGTCAATATATGGTTTTTGTTATTGTCCGAACTAAGTTATGCTCAGATGAACTTCAATTTATGGAAGAAGTTGTAGATTTTGAAATAACCTACAAAACTAAGTTTTATCAATTATTTACATTACAAATTGAAGGAAAACTTGGAGTTTTTCACTGTATGATGCAGGGTGGCAAGCACTAATATTTAAAAAAAATATTTTGTTAATTAGTCCATACAAAATGGCTACTTCAACGTTTTTTTTCCTTTCTAGTCAGGAACTGTATAAGAATAATTTTTTACGATAAAAATCAGATACGCCCCTGTTATTACGGTCCTTCGAACAACACCTCGTCGATGTCCTAGTGTTAAATTTCCAATTACATTCTACTGGAAACAAACGATTGTGAGGTACAGATACCCACCGAGAAAATATACAAAACGTTGTACTTATGTTGAGAATGTCCTCGTGAGTGACGTATCGATAGAGAACGGAGATCCGGGTCGAGTTCTGCTACTGCCTATGAATATGATGATGATCGTATGGTAAGGGGTCCCCAGTATTTTTTCAGACGGTCGCTGAACTTTGTGTGTATGTCGTCGTCGTCGTTTTATCGATAATCATAACGGCGTAAAATTTCAATATGCACACACATTTGAATATTTATTAGAATAGAATTTCATATTTTAAAACCGATCAACATTAAAAATCTATTAACTTTTATAATAATTAATAAAATTCTGATTCTCAAGCCCTTATGCTGGATCTGAGGTGTGCTACATCCTTCAAATAGGCTAGGCTACAATTTTATTAAATAGTCCAGTAAATAAAAGTCAAAAAATCGACCCAACTGCATCAATCCTGTAGTATTCTTTTTTTTAAGTTTCAAAAATTAGTTTTCAGCCAATTTCCGTTAATATAAAAAGTGAAAATCAATTCATTATCTACAAAAGTGATCCCATGGCAACAGATAATTAACTGGTTTTCATTTCTCACCGAAATGCCATAATTATCAAGATAATGGCAGAAAACGAATTGTCAAAACTTTGCAGTCAATCTTCAGAGCCCTCCCCGTCTTATTTCTCTCAGAATATTTTCGAATTTCAAAATATTTATCAGAATCTACTAATTAAAACTTGAATAAACACTCTATCGATTTTTTTCAATGTTTGTCCCTTTATTAACTGGACTTGTTTATATATTTTCATTCTTCACAAATTGGTTAATATAACTTGACATTCCTATCTTAAATCTACAAATAAAATTAACATTATCAGTTCAATTTGGTCAAAAATTGTCAATTCTAACTTTGATTTAGTCGAAAAATAGTTTGTGGCTATGTACTTCTTTTCCCTATATTTTGGTCTTTACCTATATGATTACCAAGTACTTAAAAAATAACTTATGACACTTTAGCTATGAAAAAAGGGTACGAAATCAACAGAGGAAAAAGAAGTAGACAATGATTTAACTTTAAATAGTTTTAAGCATTTATTTCTTAAATAAATAAATTAAAACCTCAAAATGTGTGCCAATACTTTGATAAGAATGAGTCTATTTACTGTACACTTGTATTTAATTAGTAGTCATAAATCTAATAATAACTCCAAACATTTTTAACAGCATTGTTTTGAAAAAACAATGCAATAGGTAAATAAATTGTCTTATTAATTTATTCAAGGACAATCCTCCTTTTGTAGGTTTGCTAAATGGTACAATAAATAAAATCAGAGATCATAATTGAAGCATTCTGAAGATGCAAATATATTATGTTGCTTATGTAAATGGGTAGAATTCAAACTAAAATTCTATTGAACTGCATTTTTATAAGAAAATCCTCTTTACATTAATCACAAATAGATTAAATTCAATTAAAAGCAATATTATGTTTGAAATTACAGTTAAAGGTGTTAATATTGTAGAATCAAATTATCATTATATTAAATGGAAATTATTCGCAATTATCAGAGGTTTACGACATAGATTGCTTTATAATTCTAAATAAATTCACCATATTCCATTTATTAGAGACCACATAATAGAAAGGTTTGATAATTTTAATTTGTACTTATTTATATAATGTTTTTAAACACTCATTCATGATTATATTCTTATTTTCAATAACTTTTGGGTTCCATTCGCTCACAAGCTAAGCATAAACACTTCAAGATGTATAATTATTTAAAAGTATCTCTGTGTATATTAAAAATGAATAAAAGCGGATCTAAGTACATAAATGAGAACCGAGCAAAAGTAAAAGCATCGTCCCCAATTGTTCAGGTCAAATCCGTATATTAAAGTTTTGAATAATTCTCGTCCTAGTGTCCTAGTTTTAATAATATCATTTTTAACATCTTACCTGTAGCCTAGTTAGAAAATCCGGGCTCAAAGTTCTTTCCGAATTATCCGGTGCATTAATTAATACATCGTAAATAGTTTGATCGGTTGAATGGTCTTGAGGAAAACACTTTTCACTCAGATCGGCCGAAAACAACACAGAAATTCTGTCCAAGTTTTCTCGTAGCAACTGTTTACATGATTGTTTGACTCGCACTGTACCGACAACCGTTTTTGACATTTTTTTCTATTTCCATGCTTACATATTGGAAGTTGTTTGTTAAATTTCTTTGTTTTAATGACAAAATAGGTTTCCCGAGGGATGTTAGAAATTTACTCACTTTGACATTTTGGTCTTTTGATATGACAGCGACATTGAACTGCGATGACAGCGCCGTTGTCAATTTATTTACAAAAGAAAATTATTTATTTTTGATTTACACTTTATTTTTTGTTTCGGGATATTTCAATTGATACAGACTGTCCATTTTATCTTAATTAGGTACGGAAATAGAAAATACTGAAACTAATTTATTTTAAACGTACATGGTGCCATCTTTTAATTGAAGCAGTAAATTGATTGCTACTCTAATAATAATTATAGGTAGCTAACCCTTTAAGAGCTATTTCTAACGTCCAAATTTAGGTAAACACCAAAAATTAGTATGGAAAGTCAATTCCATTGGATCAATGTTATTATCGCCGTGAGGATTGATAATAATTTGACTTAATAACATGTTCAGATTTTGTTGGCATAGAAGAAAAGAAAACTCGTATAAAATTCATTGTGTGCTTTTTTACTTATGATATATATTTACAAATAAGTTCAATTGAATTTAAATCGAGGTGGTTGGATAGCAGCCCGAAGCCCGGTAACCTATTTTAAACTTCAATTGATTTTACACTTAAAATATTAAAACATTTAGTAAAATCTATCAAATGATGTCTATAGATCATTTTGAATGAGTTCAAGTACTTTCAATTAATGAACTTTAGTTTGTTGTACACAAATCACAAGTACTAATGGCTTTGTTTTCCTCAGTATTAAGACTGGACCTTAGAGGAAATTTTTTCAAAATAATTTGAATCCTAAACATTCTAGAACCACATCAATTTTAATAAATTATTCCATGATGAAAAGCATTGAATTATATTGTGAAACTAGTGTGTAGAATAGGATATTTTAAGATAATATGACAAATATGTAATATCCAGTTTCCGATTGTATTTTACACTTTATTTTTCCGACGACTTACGTGAAATATTAAATTTTTCACATTATGAATTGGTAGAAATTTGGACATTTCACACTAACGTGCAATGAAGTTCTGATCCTTTTTTTCTTTGAAGAAAATGTAGTATGTGCTTTCTTAGAAGATGTTTTGACAAGACTTCACATGAGGATGGATGGCACTAAAAAATCAGAAACGAAAGTAGGGCAAGACAACAAGAAGTCATCATTTAAACTAGTGTGACAACGCGTGGACAAGTTAAGCAAGCTAGACAAGTAAAATAAAGTTACCTTGCAATGGATTCCGGGCACACCAGAGTGGAGGGAAACGAAATAGGTGTCAGATCAACTAAAGCAGGGGCAGATAAATTTTTCATAAGACCTGAACCCTTTTGTTGTATCACCTACAGAACAAGTATGGGAAAAGTAGATAGGGGTACTTGGACTATATACAGGGGTTGAGACAGGCAAAGACACTCCTATGACATTATAAACAGAGTATCTACTGAAAGGATCTGTCTAAATAAGAAAAAGCTACAGCTATCCCACATTTCTGATTGATAGATTATCTATAAACTCTTGGTTCCCCACTATCACAGAAAATATATATACTTTCGGTCGTGGTGTACAAGGTAACCCAATATACATACATACACAATTTTTCTAAGTATATAGGACACAAGGAACTGCTCAAATCACCATAGTAGACTAATAAGTTGGAATTTGTGTAACCTTTGATGGTATTCGTGCCAACATTCACAATAACACGTTTTGGCCCTTCGAACAATGTTTTCCATACAAATGAGGCTTGATCACACATACAGAGTAGATTAAGTTCGAATTTCTGGAATTGTTAGTGGTAGTGTGCCTGAAGACGATAACTTGGTTATCGAAACGTATGTTAGACAGTGTAATGTGAGTGTTGGTGTAGTGTGTCAGTACAAAAAAAATTAATAAATAAAACATATTACGTGCATGATTATTTAATAGTGAAATTAAAATTTTTTAACACCCATAAGTATGGATTTATTAATAGGGTCTATAATCGTACCCATTTTAGTAACAACAGAAGGTTCAATGAGTTTTCTGAAAGCAGTTTCAGGAACAAAAGTCCTACCGATCGGCGCTCTAATACTAGCTTCATAATCTTTTACAGATTTAAATGGAAAAGGAACTTCTGAAACCAATAAGGGTTTAACTTTGGACTGAGCCTTTTCATTAATGATCAGAGATCCTTTGTTGGCATCTCTCCTGGGCATTTTCGGAGGCGCCTTTATAATAAATCTTTTCTTTTTTCGTTTATTCGGATTGATCCCTGTTCCCGCCCAACTACCCCAACCGGGAAGGTTAAGATCTATGTCTTTAGGTGTATCCTTTTCAATTTCAGCTGTTTTTTCTTTACTGAAGTCTGCAGCGATATCATCGTCTTCGAACGCTTCCATTATTATGTTTTTCTGATCCAAGCACTCTTCATTTTCGTCAGTGGTGAGTAAGTCTGGAATGGCAGTGTTTAAAACAGTCTGTGTCACATTAATGAATTTATCTGGGTTTATATTCACAGGTTCTTCTTCATTATTATTACTCATAGAACTATTTAAGTTGATTACTGGAGTGGTATCTTCATTCTCATCTATACCTTTAGTTTGTTCAATCAATTCTTCATCTATGATTGGCTTTTTTTTTCTTTGAGGCATAGATAAATCTATTTCCTTATCTTTTTGGTGCTTTTTATTTTTCAAGTTCTTTTTAGTGCTTGCCCTATTGATTTTTGTCAGTTTTCTTTTCAATTTTTTGCTTAACTTTTGTTCCAAGTTATGGAAAACATCCTCGACATCTAAATCTTGATCTAATTTACTAACACGCCAATCGGAAGCAACATCATTTTTTTTCTTTGTCCCTGTTGACTTTTTCTTAAAGTTATTTTTTTCTTCTTTTAATCCATCTTCTTTTTTATTCAATTTACTTTTAGTTTGTTTTTTGTTAACTTTACTTAGACGTTTTTTATTGCTTTCCTCTATACCACCATCATTGATTTTGTTATCATTATCATTTTCTGCTACTAGAGTTGATTTGTCTCCTGTTATACTTTCTTCATCCTGCATAGTTTTCTGGTTTTGTTGGTTCCAATATTTTTTATATCCGCTTACAAAATCAATTACATCTTTTGTGGGTTTTATTCCACTAACCCACGGATTAGATTCTTCATTTTTATTCTCAGGTGATTCAGTATCATCTCCAGATTCCACACCTTCATCTTCTGAACCACTATCAACCGATTTTACTTTTTGAGTTAGTTCTCTACTGATAGCGAGCTGTTTAGCTAATTCTTGTCGACTCTAAAAAATAAAATGAAAATTTTGTTTACTGCAATCTAAATGATGCTCATAACTTACTTCTTTGTCATACTTAGCCCTAACTTGTTTATTCCTGGCCCACTGACTAGCCCCCTTATGTCTTAAACTGAACCTCTCCTCTGCTCTTGCTTTTTCAATATCCTCCAACTTCTTTAATGCTTCTTCAGGATTAACTTTCTGTAGTTCTTCAAATTCTTTCAATTTTTGTTTAATCTTCTCTCTTCTTAATATTCTATGATACTTTTTGCTTTTAATTTTATTTTGTCGTCTAGCTTTGGCTTCTTTGAAACTTTGATGAGCTCTGAGCTTCGCTCTTTCCTTCCTTTTCTCCTTAAGTTCTTCAAGAGTTAATGGGTATTCATCTTTTTCTTCTGTATCAATTTTGTATTCCTCTATTGGTGGCTCCAATGCTTCCAATTTTTTCTGAAGATCTGATTTAATTCTAAAAATGTTCAACAATTTGTTCTACAACCCTTTAAGAAAAGACGTCATTTGGTAATATAAAATCACCAAAAATTTGAATTTCATCAAAAGAAACAGGTTTTTGAAAATTTATTTTCAAAAATACTACAAAATAAATGGAGATATAGGAAATTTATTCCAAAATGTCGGCTGTACCTCGTTTTTGTCTTCCTTTTTTTTTTCAGAGACTAACAGCCTCTGTCATTTTTTCAATCGTAATGAGCCAATGAATTTTTTTGATTTTCTATAATAACTGCTATAGAAGTACATATGATTTTTGTGATATAATTATTGTTGATCAAATGGCACACTTGTAAAGTAGAAAACGAAAAAGTGGCCTAAAAAATCGTTAGATAATTGCTAATAACAAATGAAGTATGCAATATAGAGGAAAAATCCTATGTACTTCCAAAAACAATCCATTTTTCAAGATATATTCAAAATTTCATGTCAATCAGTTGAAAATTATCTAAGCTATATAATTGAAATTATTTTTTTGTACTTTGAAGACTTTATTTATTGTAAGTTAAAAATGAGAAAAAAATATCACTGTTAAATATAAATTTACCTAAAAGTTGATGGATAAATTTCGGCTTTTTTTTCCAAAATTTTCACCTTCTCAATGCTACCTAATGGAAAAATTAATTGAGGGGCAGCTCTATTCGATGTTACTAAAGCTTCCCATCGATCTAATTCTAATCTAGACTTCTCATAATTCAAAGTTCTTCTGATGCGTTCAGCTTGAAGCTTCTCGATCGGTTTAAGTAACGTTTTATTCTTTCCAGTCGTTGATTTTAGTTTTTGTGTAACTTGAGACGCTTTTCCTTTCAAGCCTTTGGTTAGTTCATTTACGTGGACGACATTCTTATTTGAACTAAGAGATTTGACTAAGTTAAATTCAGAAATTTGTGTAGTCGGTTCTGTTCGATGAGGATTTTTCAGTTGTTGTGCTTTGTTAAGTTTTAAAACACTGTCGACCAGTTTTTCGTGACATTGATCGTCTATTTCTTCGTCAGCAAATTCAAAGTGATCACTATCGTCACTCATTTTAAACATTTATATCATTAAACTAATACCACATTATTTCTATAGTCAATATTGTAGGCTATAATGAAGGCACATTTCTTCTTCTCAACGTTCTTAATTGTGGCCATAAGTATCTTATTACAACAGTCTTTTAGCTTAGGGAACAATTGTAATATTACCTACTTAAAATTTTTCATTAGATTTTAACCAGTTGTATGTGAACTATATTAAAAACGTAGTTAACTATAATAATTATTATTTGTACGTTTATTAAGAATGTTTTACTTGCTTTGGTTGTTTTTGCGCCATCTACAAGCTGGAAGCTAAAGTTTAATGAATAACTAGTGAATTTCTATAATTTTATTCAATTAATAAATACTTCTTTTACTTCTGATGCAAATTGTTGTGCACAATCTAGTTTCTATCTAATGTAATCTAAATAAAAAATATCATTTTTTACATTGGCTATTTTAAGTACGTTAAAGTGATAAAATAGAACTTTACTTTTATTTTATTCTGTCATGAAATTTAATGATTGCGCAATGTGTGGTGGCATTCATGAATGTCAATATTTAGTGATTTTTAAATTACAATTTAAAGGAGTGGTGACAATGTGTATGTGAAATCGCTGTTGGGTGTACCGCTTCGCCATTTTATCAATATTTTATTTAAAAAAACTGTTTTACAATTTAATGTGCGAATGATTAGTTAGTTTTAAAAGTTAAACAAATTGTTGTATGTGAAAATATGAAGTTACGTGCTACTAAGGTAAGCCCTGGTTACGGTGACATTTAAAAGGTTTGTTGGCCTTATCGTTTGACATTTTATGCGAAAAAAATTAATAAAATATCAATGTTATCAATGTTAATGAGATAAATAAAAGTATTTTATTGGCCTAGACAGTTAATACTTATATATAAATTAGCTAAGTTTTATCTTTACTGACGGTCGGAATCAAAACAAGACACTCCTTTAAAAAAAAAGGAAAAATGTCACCTTTCTATTCAGGAAACTAATTAGAAAGGGTTTTTGGACCTTGCTATTTAGACTTGCACTGATATTCGTAATTATTCCTCGATAATTGACTATCAGCTATTGTTTCTACAAATTATTGATGCAATATTTTGAATTCCCTCTAATGAGTCACTTCCTCATTTGCTATTAACTGAAACTTACGTTGATTCTTTAATTCGTTGACCATATGTTTGTATCGAATTTTTCGGTTTATTTACTTTATTGTTTAGATCAAACAATATTGATTACTTTCTGTATGTAAATGATATTCACCAGACATAGTACATGTACAAGTTTACTTTTTTGATGTCAATAAACAACCATTTAAAGTTTAATTTAGATATATGTGAGTATTAGTGGGTAGAAATACCACTTCTTGAGATAAAATCTCTAGAATTAATAGTGGGTTTTTATATAGGATGGCACAAGATAGGATATTAATGCTTTAATAAGTTTAAAAATGTAATTTTGCAATTACTAAAAAATACAATACTTATTAATATTTTATATAGTTGAATGAATACATTTGTTATTTCAATAATCAGTTTTATTTTCTCAAGAAGCTAAATTATAATTAAATTATTAGTTTAGTTAGATATATTGAGTTAACTGGAATTAAATTAACTAATTATGTCATTGTTGATTTAGGTTATCTAATCATATGGTGCTTGTTCAATACAAATCACAAGGTTAAAGTCGAAATTAAAACCAAATATTGAATTAAACTATCAAAGAAATAATTTGGAATTCAGAGTTATTACAGAGTCTAGCATCAGGACACATTTTTATTGCACTATTCATCTCCTTTTTCTTTTTTTATTTGTTTACACTCAGAATTATTTATCTTTTCCACAAAAATTCTCCAAAGACATATATTCTGATAGAGAAATCTTCTTAAAATGCTTCTGATATTACAATTTTTTTGTGTGTCTGTATGTGTTTTTGTTTCTGTAATAAACTCTTACTTCATAGTTCATAGTTGCATTGTGTGTGGCCAAGGAACATATAGGCCTTCAGATAGGCTTGTTGTGACCTACTTGACATTACTAAACACTTATGGCTTGAATCCTTTTGATGTCATCATGCAAAAGTCTTACTTAAAATGGTTCCTAACTACAATACATGTATTCAAATGTTAAATTTTCTTTGTAGCTTTCAATAAAGGCTCCAAATGTGAAGTTGGAATATATAACTCATAGATGGTGTTATAAACTAAAAATATATGCTCATTCAATTAGGAATAATGTCTATTGAAAAATTTTTCGAAACAAAAATTGTAACTTTATTAAAAGATATTTGCTCCAATAAAAAACAAAGGAGTCATTCCCAACAGTCTAGAAATCTAATGCAAAATGATAGAAAAGCAGGAAATAATCAACTAGCTATAAAACTACTTTTATATGGGAAGTAACGTTAAACTTCTGAAAGAACTAGTATGATTTATATATCTCATCTTAGTCAATTAAGCAAATGTATTCCTATTTCAAACAGTTGAAAAGCTTAAACTGCAACGTTGACTATGTGAAAAGAGACTTGGATATGATCATACCTCAATTAAAGCAGAGTTGATAGCAACTATTGAACTAAGTATATCTTAACCTTATATAGGACCTTAACCCTTATGTGGTATCAGAACAATAGAAAAAGCATTGGAAAAGAAGGTAGATAGGGGTAAAACCAATTACTGGGATAACCTAAAAAGGTTGAAAAGGCAAAGACTCTCCTGGGAAACTATATCCAGAGAAGATGCATGCAGATTCTGCTGTGCAGGGTATAAAACTTTTTTCCACATTCTGTTCAAGAGCACTACACTACAAGATTTCCAGCAGCTACAACCATCCCACATTCTAAACTTTCTAAGAGGATTGGGATTAACGGGTCAGTTGTATACACTGGGTTCCCCAGTATCGCAGAATGAAATGGGTACAGAATAGATTCTTTGGGCCACGGTGTATTATTTTACATACATACATAAACTTACAGAACTTATTTTGGCATATATGCAAGTCATTATTTAAAAATGCATAATCTTGTGATAAATTTTTCTTCAAATTACCAAAAAGTGAGAAAAAGTTTTGTTGTAAATTGTAAAAAGATGTCTATAAATATTAAATTTCTCAACTTGTAGTCAAGTTTAAGTCAAAGTCACACAACAAGCTACTTTTCTGTTTAAAAATCGCGCGTTTAACGAAAAAATAGGTATACGTGATATCTTACTACACCCTCTCTCTCCCTTTGTTCTATTTTCGTGATTTTTGTCAAGTCTCACGTGATTAATGGACAATAGCTAAGGTCTATAATTCTGCGTATTCCTATAATTATTGTATATATTGAACTTTCATCAAAAAAAATTTAAATAATCATGTGTTTGCTTGTAAAGTATTTATAGAAGTGGCACTTGAAAGAACCATTAGCTTTTAATGCATTCATGCATAACTGTCTTAATCTATTTCTCAGTCAATATCCTGTTCCTGTTTTTTCTTAAGAAGTGTTATTTCGATGAATCAATTTGTCATTGTCTGAAGGTTGAAATTGGAATATATACAGCGTGGTGTCATTTAAAAAAGTGATATGATTAGTGTATGTGTAATATTTGAGAAAGGAAGTAATGTAGATGCTTTCAGTTGTAAGTTCGTACTGATGCTGAAGCTACGGGTCTACCACCAACTTTTTTCAATATCTAAGACAAAATTTACCATATATTTTTTCCATGAAAGTGTTTGTTTACATAGAACTCTTGATTGAGGTGGTTTTATAGTTTATAGTATTATCTAGTTAGGAGGATGGCACCATAAGTACCTGGTCCAACAAAGAAAACACAAAAATTTTGAAAAAAAATATATTTATTTTCTATCGTAATCACTTTCCAGCTCCGTAAACTTGTGCACAGCTTTCTCATGAACAAATTTTCAGTTAATATGAACTTTTTGAAATGCCTACAATGTCTGCTAGCTAGCTTACTTTTATATGACAATCATCCAGTACCGCTTTGTGGATTTTCTTCGATATTTCTGGAGTTATCACTTCATTTGGACGATCATTGCAATGCTGGTCTTCGCAGCCAATATTTTACTGTTGCTAACGAAGGAACAGTCTCATCCAGAGTAGATTCTAGCTCTGCTTTTATATTGGTTGGGCTAATACCTTTCGTTCACTATTGATGGCTACCAAACAAATACTAAATAACGTAGGCATCAGTGTTCCCAACTCTCAATAATTTATCTCCCTAAAGGCCCAATCAAAAACCCCTAAAATCCACACAGTTTCTAAAGATTCCTTCTAAAATAGTTATAAAAATCCCTAAAAATTTTCCGTCCTACATTTTTTCCCCTAAATTTGGGGAAAACCGCGTAAGTTGGGAACCCTGCGTGGCATCTTCAAACTTGGAACACATACTGTATAGGTTATGTACTTTTTCGTACAGTGATATTTGTCAAGCAACTCCCGCCATCTCTAGGTGATGCCCGGTACTTCTGGGACCGTCCTCGTAATTATTATAAAACTCTTAGTTGCGAATTTGATTTAAAAATTCGAAAAACTGATTAATCGGATGTTAACATTAAAGATTGTTAGAAATGTTCATAGTATGGGTGTGATTATGAACAAATACCTAAAAATATAAACTAATCGTAAAGTAATATTGTCGTGACTGTAATTTTTTCATAAGTATGCTAATGTATGAAGTCACATTTGAGCGACGTTGCCAAAGTTTGGAAGTAGTATAGAAATCGAGAAATTTCGAAAGAACTTATACGAGGGCATGTTAAAACTCGTGTATGAATCACAAATCTTCATAGATCGACGTACCATCGTCACGAACGATGTCAGCTACGCACACAAACATATACGAGGTTTGCCGTTACCTATTACATTACTCAATAAGTAGCGTGACTGTCTCACAGATGGCGCTGCCGTTGTCAAATCCATATGACGTTCACGAAGTACCAACTTTCAAAAGACGATGTGTAAAATTGACAGTGACAGTAACAGCCGTTGAAATGAAACTACTTTTGTTATTTTCGTCTGTTAATTTACCAGAACGATCATCATCCGAGTGGACTGCAGCCGGTGAACCAGGTTCAAAGGCACAACAGTCAACTGGGAAGGTTGTGGCTTCAGTATTTTGGGATTCGCGTCGATTATTGTTCATCGATTATCACTAAAAGGGATCCTCATCCATCGTATAGTCCTGATCTGGTCCCTGGTGATTACTGATGTCAAAAAAATGCTTGCCGGTGAGAAATTTAGTTCGAATGAAGAAGCAATTGAAGTCTATTTCGAAGTGAAAGACAAATCCTTGTACAAACACGGAATGGATAAGTTAGAGAAGCGTTGGAACGATTGTATTGCTCTATTGATGAATATAATCGATTTTTGTATTTTTAGTTAGTCGCGTGACCTATTGAGTGACGTTTTTCCGTATTTCGAAATTTTCAAATCCGATTTGCTTACATTCAAAATCGGCATCATCGATACCCAGTTGAGGCACAGAAATTTCCAATTTTACAAAACCGAAGATTGGATACACATTATCGGTGATTGGCTTTTTACGTTATATGACTTTGTTTCAGCACATGACATATAGTTCCAAACCAGAAAAAATTAAAAAATCGTGAATTGAAATTGTGTAGCAAATCCACAATATGCCATTGCCGAAACGGGTAATTGAACCCGTTTACGTGACAAGGGGCACGTTACCGGAAGATTATCCATTACCATGCGAACTCGAAGCTGTAACCAACGGAACTTTAGCCAATACAGTTCGACAGTTATCTTCTTTATCGAGGTAAGTGTGTTATAGTTGTTTTTCCTTCCTCAAACGCCTCAAATTGGACTACGTATTCTTCAAAATTGTGCTTCAAACACAAATATCAAAATTCGGCGAATTCGCGCGGCGCTTTTCATCTGTTTTTTATAAATGATGTTTCCTTTTAGAACTTTATATTATAGCAGGCGGTTTATTTACACTATTTCTTTAAAATGATTTATTTTTGTTTTAGAACTTTGTAGATTTTGATTTAAGTATATAAAAAGTGTGTTATCAATAAACTTTTAATATTATTTGTTCTATAGTTGTTTTTCCTTCCTCAAACGCCTCAAATTGGGCTCCGTATTCTTCAAAATTGTGCTTCAAACACAAATATCAAAATTCGGCGAATTCGCGCGGCGCTTTTCATCTGTTTTTTATAAATGTTGTTTCCTTTTAGAACTTTATATTATAGCAGGCGGTTTATTTACACTATTTCTTTCAAATTATTTATTTTTGTTTTAGAACTTTGTAGATTTTGATTCAAGTATATAAAAAGTGTGTTATCAGTAAACTGTCAATATTATTTGTTCTATAGTTGTTTTTCCTCCCTCAAACGCCTCAAATTGGGCTCCGTATTCTTCAAAATTGTGCTTCAAACACAAATATCAAAATTCGGCGAATTCGCGCGGCGCTTTTCATCTGTTTTTCATAAATGATGTTTCCTTTTAGAACTTTATATTATAGCAGGCGGTTTATTTACACTATTTCTTTAAAATTATTTATTTTTGTTTTAGAACTTTGTAGATTTTGATTTAAGTATATAAAAAGTGTGTTATCAGTAAACTGTCAATATTATTTGTTCTATAGTTGTTTTTCCTTCCTCAAACGCCTCAAATTGGACTACGTATTCTTCAAAATTGTGCTTCAAACACAAATATCAAAATTCGGCGAATTCGCGCGGCGCTTTTCATCTGTTTTTCATAAATGATGTTTCCTTTTAGAACTTTATATTATAGCAGGCGGTTTATTTACACTATTTCTTTAAAATGATTTATTTTTGTTTTAGAACTTTGTAGATTTTGATTTAAGTATATAAAAAGTGTGTTATCAGTAAACTGTCAATATTATTTGTTCTATAGTTGTTTTTCCTTCCTCAAACGCCTCAAATTGGGCTCCGTATTCTTCAAAATTGTGCTTCAAACACAAATATCAAAATTCGGCGAATTCGCGCGGCGCTTTTCATCTGTTTTTTATAAATGATGTTTCCTTTTAGAACTTTATATTATAGCAGGCGGTTTATTTACACTATTTCTTTAAAATGATTTATTTTTGTTTTAGAACTTTGTAGATTTTGATTTAAGTATATAAAAAGTGTGTTATCAATAAACTTTTAATATTATTTGTTCTATAGTTGTTTTTCCTTCCTCAAACGCCTCAAATTGGGCTCCGTATTCTTCAAAATTGTGCTTCAAAGACAAATATCAAAATTCGGCGAATTCGCGCGGCGCTTTTCATCTGTTTTTCATAAATGATGTTTCCTTTTAGAACTTTATATTATAGCAGGCGGTTTATGTACAGTATTTCTTCTAAATAATGTCTAGGAAAGTTTTTATTTATTTATTTTTGTTCTAGAACTTTGTAGATTTTGATTTAGGTATATAAATGGTTTGTGTAATCGCAGTTAGTTCAGTTTTGAATAAATATTCGTAGTGAAAACCACGATTTAGCAAAATTAATCGCGGAAATAATTTATAAGTAAATTATTTAAAGTTAAGTGCAAGGCGAATAGAAAGAGTGTAGTAAATAATTATTCTTTAATGTTTTTTTATGAAACATTTGACGTCAATATTATTTGCTTATGTCGATAAACTGTTTTACTTCCGAATTATCTCATAAAGGCATTCGAAAAACTTTATACTCGTATTACGTTTGAACAAATTCTCGAAATCTCTTTTCAAAACGTTGAACTATCAATTTTTTTTGATCTCCGGGAATAACAGGAAATCATTGGATGCCAAACAAGGATTATCGATCGATTCGATGTTTTGACCGTTCAAAAACGTTTTCGTTTGGACTGTTCTTCCGCGATTGGTTCAAACATCTGCTCGTGTCCCCTTCAGAATTGACACGCGTCCAGTTAATCCAAAAAAACGGGCGACAATTTGCTTCAAAACAACTTTTGTTGGATTTAGGTAGTCTCGAAAGACCTATACAGTCGATTGTGGTTAAGGTTGGGATTCTGGTCGACTATAAACAAGACAAAATTTTCTATAGATCCATCTGAAGAAATGGCAAAGACACGCCATAACCAAAAAACCAATCGCCTGCTGCCAATTGATGGCGTGGTGAAAACTTTACTCAAAAATTATTCGAATTATGTCGAAGAAAACGAAAAAAAAATACAATCCCTTGGGCCTTGGAATAAAATATGTCCTGCGGTCCATAGGACCACTCTGGTTTGTAGGGAAAGTGGGTCTACGGACCGCACCAGGGCTCAACGTGTTAGAAATATCAAACTTTATATTCACCATGACAAATTTTGCCATATCTGAAAACTTACGTAGCATCTCTCGTACATAATAAAATTTCAACATGTTTGTACAATAATTTTCAGGAAATTAATTTCTATAAATAGTATAATAAAAAAAAATTAACAGAATACGTTGCGCCATTTAGAGGTCAACTAGATAATGGTAGTTTTAATTGCAAAAACAATTTCAGATTCATTAGAACCGCGACCATTATTTGTATCCTTTTGTCCGATCAAGGCCTCAACTGTTTGGCTCCGTAAAACTTGAAGGATAATAAAACACTCGAAATAAATTTATTTATTTGTTAACGCTAATAGATTAATTGTTGTATTGTTTTTATTTTATGTTGGCGAATACAAATTAAAAACCATGACTGGAGCTGAATTTCCCAAAGAAGTTTAACACATACGGTTCATTGCAACTAGTTAACTAGTTGTCTTCAATTTATTTTGGAATTATCTGTACAAATTTCGACAAATAATCGTCGTCTATTTGGTTCCATTCGTTTTTCAGGATATTCTGAAGACGTGAATTGGAAGTAGGACACTGCTTTCTGACTTTCCTGTCAAATTTTCCGTCCCAAAACAACTCAATTTGGTTGTAACGACCAAATCATTACTTCCAGTACATTCTTCCTTTCCGATTGTTTGAAATACTCTTTGCACAGTTTCGAGGAACGTTTGGGATCGTTGTTATGCCATCTCTCATTAAAATCCCTTCAAATTTCATCAGGTCTCCCTCCGTTCTTCCTCCAAAACATTCCCAAACCATCACCGAGTCTCCGTCGGGATTACGCACGGATCTTTTGGTTGTAACGGCCAAATCATCACTTTCAGTACATTCTTCCTTTCCCATTGTTTGAAATACTCTTTGCACAGTTTCGAGGAACGTATGGGATCGTTGTTATGTCATCTCTCATCAAAATCCCTTCAAATTTCATCAGGTCTCCAGCCGTTCTTCCTCCAAAACATTCCCAAACCATCACCGAGTCTCCGTCGGGATTACGCACGGATCTTTTGGTTGTAACGGCTAAATCATCACTTCCAGTAAATTCTTCCTTTCCCATTGTTTGAAATACTCTTTGCACAGTTTCGAGGAACGTTTGGGATCGTTGTTATGCCATCTCTCATCAAAATCCCTTCAAATTTCATCAGGTCTCCAGCCGTTCTTCTTCCAACACATTCCCAAACCATCACCGAGTCTCCGTCGGGATTACGCACGGATCTTTTGGTTGTAACGGCTAAATCATCACTTCCAGTAAATTCTTCCTTTCCCATTGTTTGAAATACTCTTTGCACAGTTTCGAGGAACGTTTGGGATCGTTGTTATGCCATCTCTCATCAAAATCCCTTCAAATTTCATCAGGTCTCCAGCCGTTCTTCTTCCAACACATTCCCAAACCATCACCGAGTCTCCGTCGGGATTACGCACGGATCTTTTGGTTGTAACGGCCAAATCATCACTTCCAGTAAATTCTTCCTTTCCGATTGTTTGAAATACTCTTTGGACAGTTTCGAGGAACGTTTGGGATCGTTGTTATGCCATCTCTCGTCAAAATCCCTTCAAATTTCATCAGGTCTCCAGCCGTTCTTCCTCCAAAACATTCCCAAACCATCACCGAGTCTCCGTCGGGATTACGCACGGATCTTTTGGTTGTAACGGCTAAATCATCACTTCCAGTAAATTCTTCCTTTCCCATTGTTTGAAATACTCTTTGCCCAGTTTCGAGGAACGTTTGGGATCGTTGTTATGCCATCTCTCGTCAAAATCCCTTCAAATTTCATCAGGTCTCCAGCCGTTCTTCCTCCAAAACATTCCCAAACCATCACCGAGTCTCCGTCGGAATTACGCACGGATCTTTTGGTTGTAACAGCTAAATCATCACTTCCAGTAAATTCTTCCTTTCCCATTGTTTGAAATACTCTTTGGACAGTTTCGAGGAACGTTTGGGATCGTTGTTATGCCATCTCTCGTCAAAATCCCTTCAAATTTCATCAGGTCTCCAGCCGTTCTTCCTCCAAAACATTCCCAAACCATCACCGAGTCTCCGTCGGGATTACGCACGGATTTTCTTCCTTTTACATCTTTTCTTAAACCAAAAAACCTCAAACTTCGACTCACCACTCCGTAAAACTCTTATCTTTTTCTTTATGTATTCAATTTTCGTGTTTATTAGCCCACCGCAATATCTTAATTTTATTTTGACGAAGGTTTCTTCACGGTCACCATTAGAAAATTAAATGAAATTTCAGACATGCCGAAGATATGTTTGGCGAATTGGCACGGGATGCTCAACAGCTCTACGATAGATCAAATTCGTTACAAGCACGTATAGACAGGTTAGCTATCAAAGTAACTCAATTGGATAGTACCGTAGAAGAGGTTTCTCTGCAAGATATTCACATGAGGAAGGCCTTCAAGAGCAGCGTTGTTTTCGACCAACAGGTGAGTAATTCAATTCAAAATATGTCCACAATTTTTTCCGGCAAAGCAAAATGAACTTATAGATGAAAAATTCGTATTTTTATCTTCGGATACAATAAAATAAGGTTAGAAATAGTTTTAATAATAAATGTATTATAATATATTTATAAACAACTGGACAGGTTCGAGGATGGGAGTCGTTCTACTGCTTTCCTCCATTTATTTTTTTTACGCCTATTCCTATTCTTTCTAAATCTTCCCTACATGCTTCTATTCATTTTTCTCCTTTTTCTTTTCGCTCCTTTTCCCCTTAACGAGGACCTTTCCACCCAATTGTCTTCGTCCATCTCAACTCGACCTTACTTTGATCTCCTCCACTACTCCCACAATGCTCCTTAGTACCTTTCTCTCTCCCTTGTGTTTATTTTGTTTTCTTCTTTTTTGTTCATGATCCAACACTCACTGCCCATACATCACCGTTGGTTGTATAACTGTCTTTTAGACGTTTTGGTCCCCTTTCGCTAGTCTTTTGTCGATTTCCCTGATTTCGACTCCTTCGTTTGTCACTGTCACTCCCAGGACTTTATCAAATTTATGCTCCTTGTTTTGCTCAGTCGTCACTTTCAATTCGTTGCAGCTATTCAGATCCCTTCCAATTTCCCATCATATTCTTTTGCTGTTGTTTCAAAAGAGTGTAATAATAAAATGAAAAAAATGTTTGCAAAAACTAGTTTTGTTTAAATTAAAAAAGTATAAAAACCGGTCCTGTCTACAAATTTTTTACAAAAACTAGTTTTGTTTAAATGAAAAAATATAAAATACGGTTCTGTCTAAAAATTTTTTACAAAAACTCGTTTTGCTTAAATAAAAAAATATAAAATACGGTTCTGTCTAAAATTTTCTACAAAAACTCGTTTTGTAAAAAAATATAAATTCCGGTCCTGTCTACAAATTTTTTTACAAAAACTCGTTTTGTTTAAATAAAAAAATATAAAGTCCGGTCCTGTCTACAAATTTTTTACAAAAACTCGTTTTGTTTAAATAAAAAATATAGAATCCGGTACTGTCTAAAATTTTCTACAAAAACTCGTTTTGTTTAAATAAAAAATATAGAATCCGGTACTGTCTAAAATTTTCTACAAAAACTCGTTTTGTTTATATAAAAAAATATAAAATCCGGTCCTGTCTAAAATTTTTTTACAAAAACTCGTTTTGTTTAAATAAAAAATATAGAATCCGGTACTGTCTAAAATTTTCTACAAAAACTCGTTTTGTTTATATAAAAAAATATAAAATCCGGTCCTGTCTAAAATTTTTTTACAAAAACTCGTTTTGTTTAAATAAAAAAATATAAAATCCGGTCCTGTCTAAAATTTTTTTACAAAAACTCGTTTTGTTTAAATAAAAAAATATAAAATCCGGTCCTGTCTACAAATTTTTTACAAAAACTCGTTTTGTTTAAATAAAAAAATATAAAATACGGTTCTGTCTAAAATTTTTTTACAAAAACTCGTTTTGTTTAAATAGAAAAAAATATAAAATCCGGTCCTGTCTACAAATTTTTTTACAAAAACTCGTTTTGTTTAAATAAAAAAATATAAAACCCGGTCCTGTCTAAAATTTTTTTACAAAAACTCGTTTTGCTTAAATAAAAAAATATAAAATACGGTTCTGTCTAAAATTTTTTTACAAAAACTCGTTTTGTTTAAATAGAAAAAAATATAAAATCCGGTCCTGTCTAAAATTTTTTTACAAAAACTCTTTTTGTTTAAATAAAAAAATATAAAGTCCGGTCCTGTCTACAAATTTTTTACAAAAACTCGTTTTGTTTAAATAAAAAATATAGAATCCGGTACTGTCTAAAATTTTCTACAAAAACTCGTTTTGTTTAAATAAAAAATATAGAATCCGGTACTGTCTAAAATTTTCTACAAAAACTCGTTTTGTTTATATAAAAAAATATAAAATCCGGTCCTGTCTAAAATTTTTTTACAAAAACTCGTTTTGTTTAAATAAAAAATATAGAATCCGGTACTGTCTAAAATTTTCTACAAAAACTCGTTTTGTTTATATAAAAAAATATAAAATCCGGTCCTGTCTAAAATTTTTTTACAAAAACTCGTTTTGTTTAAATAAAAAAATATAAAATCCGGTCCTGTCTAAAATTTTTTTACAAAAACTCGTTTTGTTTAAATAAAAAAATATAAAATCCGGTCCTGTCTACAAATTTTTTACAAAAACTCGTTTTGTTTAAATAAAAAATATAGAATCCGGTACTGTCTAAAATTTTCTACAAAAACTCGTTTTGTTTATATAAAAAAATATAAAATCCGGTCCTGTCTAAAATTTTTTTACAAAAACTCGTTTTGTTTAAATAGAAAAAAATATAAAATCCGGTCCTGTCTAAATTTTTTTTACAAAAACTCGTTTTGTTTAAATAAAAAAATATAAAATCCGGTCCTGTCTACAAATTTTTTACAAAAACTCGTTTTGTTTAAATAAAAAATATAGAATCCGGTACTGTCTAAAATTTTCTACAAAAACTCGTTTTGTTTATATAAAAAAATATAAATTCCGGTCCTGTCTACAAATTTTTTACAAAAACTCGTTTTGTTTAAATAAAAAATATAGAATCCGGTACTGTCTAAAATTTTCTACAAAAACTCGTTTTGTTTATATAAAAAAATATAAATTCCGGTCCTGTCTACAAATTTTTTACAAAAACTCGTTTTGTTTAAATAAAAAAAGTATAAAACCCGGTCCTGTCTACAATTTTTTTACAAAAACTCGTTTTGTTTAAATAAAAAAATATAAAATTCGGTCCTGTCTACAAATTTTTTACAAAAACTCGTTTTGTTTAAATAAAAAATATAGAATCCGGTACTGTCTAAAATTTTCTACAAAAACTCGTTTTGTTTATATAAAAAAATATAAATTCCGGTCCTGTCTACAAATTTTTTACAAAAACTCGTTTTGTTTAAATAAAAAAAGTATAAAACCCGGTCCTGTCTACAATTTTTTTACAAAAACTCGTTTTGTTTAAATAAAAAAATATAAAATTCGGTCCTGTCTACAAATTTTTTACAAAAACTCGTTTTGTTTAAATAAAAAATATAGAATCCGGTACTGTCTAAAATTTTCTACAAAAACTCGTTTTGTTTATATAAAAAAATATAAATTCCGGTCCTGTCTACAAATTTTTTACAAAAACTCGTTTTGTTTAAATAAAAAAAGTATAAAACCCGGTCCTGTCTATAATTTTTTTACAAAAACTCGTTTTGTTTAAATAAAAAAATATAAAATTCGGTCCTGTCTACAAATTTTTTACAAAAACTCGTTTTGTTTAAATAAAAAAAGTATAAAACCCGGTCCTGTCTACAATTTTTTTACAAAAACTCGTTTTGTTTAAATAAAAAAATATAAAATCCGGTCCTGTCTACAAATTTCTGCACTATTTACTATTACAAACATATGTTTATAATTATCAACGTACAAAGAATGTTTATTAAGTTATACATGAGTTTGACATATTTCTTTTAGTCGATGATGCAGAAACTTGTTTCTAAATATTTATTTTAAATTATTATACGAGGGGTATACCTTTCTAAATCTCAGATGTGTATTTTGTTCCCTTTTGAACCTATTTTTTTCCACTGTCTCTCACCGTTTTCCCCAATTTTTTTCTTTCCTTTTCTTCTATTGTTTTATTTGTTCTATCCATTTCTCTTTTTATCATCCTCTTTGTTTGATTATAGTCTTTCCAACCTCTCTTTTCTGGTTAACCATCTGTCTTCGTTCTTTTGATTCTTCCTTAGTTATTCGAACATTTATTTTTTCGATTATTGTTTCGGTATCGATTTTTCCGTCTTCAGATCATATATTTTAAATACAGTATCTGCAGAACCTAACACAATATATGAGGTAATCTTCTTTTCTTTTTCTTTTATTCTGTTTGCATCCATTCTTTACACACACCACAACCACCCGATTCTTTGGGCTCTGACTACTTGTTTACCTAAATAGGTTCGTTATATATTTCTTCCAGCTCAGCATTTGAGCACTTTCCTATCTCACACATTCTTATTTTTTCAGCATTCTTCTGGTTTAGTAACACCAATTTATTATCCTTATTCGTAATCAGTTATCCTAGATAGTGGAAAGACTCAACTTTTTGCAAAATGATTTTCCTCGTTTTCGTGAAAGGTCTAGTTTCCTTTTTAGATACATTTTTATAGTTCTTGTAGTCTGTATTAACCCTTCCAAGTATTTTGATTTCCTCTAACATTGTCCTTAATCAATTTATATGGACTCTGTCATCGGTTGTTTTCAAATCAATAAATAATAGTTTCATCTCAATATTAGAAATAATTTTGTATAAATTTTTAAAAACAGTATTTTTTTTCCAGATATTTTCTCGAGAAACAATGCCAACGGCTATGCTAGAAACTTATACAGTGTGTGACAAACCGCCCCCGTTAGATAAATTGAATTGTTATCGAGACGACGGGAAAGACGGTTTGAAATTCTACACGGATCCAAATTATTTCTTCGAATTGTGGCGACAAGAAATGTTGAACGATACTGAAAGAGTGATGCACGATAGGGGGAAGAAACCTCACAGACCTAGAACGGACGGCGGACAAGGAAATAGACACAAGAAGAGAGTTAGACAGCCTCACAATACTAGGGAAAGGTATAAACAGATAGCCAGGGATCAAGGAGAGTATATTATGCCCCAAAATACAATTTATAGGTTAGTGGATTCTCAATTTATTACAAATTCATTTACGGTATGTTCTGAATAGGTTGTTTTCCCAGAGCAGAACAATAACTTCACCGATACTCATATGTACAACCGTAGTTGTCTTTTGCCTCATCTAAATTATTCGATATACTTCATTTTATGTATCTGTTTAGACTCATCTAGAATTCTACTTGTGGTTTGGATCCGAGGATCTATTGTCACTGAACTATTGGAAATATTCAGTTTTTACACGTATTCTTTTCTTTTAGAAAGTTTAACGTCCTCATATTGTATTTCGAATGCTACCAGGTATAATAATCTCGAAATTTATAGTATCTCATCCTCTAGGTAGTAAAATCTACTATTCCTGTTAAATCTAGTATCAGGACTCGTTAGTTAAGTTATTTTTATTTACTTTCCCAGAAGTATTTGAACTCTTGTAGATTGTTCCAGTAACAGGATTTGTCCTGTAGCCGATTTCACAAAATGGTGCTGGTCCTACAAAGAGTTTTCTATCCGCCTCTACTTTAGCAAGTTTGTCTGCTATTTCATTTCTCTACATTCTATACCAGATTCTGCATGTTGCAATCTATGCTAAATATAGCGTCTTCGAGTGTCCATTGAGGGGTTAATCATCCAAAAGGACTCCTGTTTGTTTTCATAAATTGTTGTTATTTAATTTCCTATCAATTATTTTTAGTTTTTCCTCTATTGTTCTGTTGCAGATTCTACAAAAGGGTTCTGGTCCTCTAGTGTGTCCCGGAACCCATTAGAGGCCAAATTAAATTGGATCTTATGTCATTGGAGCTTAGAATCTGACAGGATGATGATGATCTCCCGTTTTCCACAATATCCTTTCTAAGTTGATCTGGATACATTCCTCAATTGCATTTATTTCTGCTCCAAAAAAAAGTTTTCATGATGTTTGGTTAGTTTGACCAAGAAACTATCCATATACTATTTGGATGGTATTTTTGTTCATTTCTAGAATGGTGATTTTACCGTTTTAGTTTTGAGGTAAATTTGTTCTCAAAACAAAATTTTGCTAGTAATAGAGGTTTCAGTTTATCCCTGGTGACTCCTTGGAACATTCTGAGTGAGGTTAGGTTAGCTCACACTTTTATATAATAATATAATATAATATGGAGATTTCGAAGTTGTACCTTCAAGAGATTGAATCTGGTGGTGTTCGAACCGGTCGTAATGTCCTAAACCACTACCCCATATGTGATTATCGAACTCTTATTATTTGTACAACTTGAACTGTTTTTTTTATGTCAAGCTGTCCAATCATTTGAACTACACAAACCATCGTCTGGTTTTAAAGTTTTTATTGGTGGAGTATTTTGATCTATAAATATTGACGGTTCTGTTGTGACAGATTGACTTATGGTAACAATATGATTTAATGTACTGTCAAAATTTTTTGTTGAACAAAACTGTAGTTTTTCATTTTATTTGTCACACTTTTTAATGTCCAAAACATAGATGGTAATTAAAATTTAAAAGATATATGAATATGCCCAGCATTATTAGAAAAAGTATGTATATGATTTTGAAAATATTATTAATTTGCTAGCTATAAAAAGGTTTCAGGATTTCGTTCGCCTTTTATAGATATATTTTGTGAAAAAAATTATTATAATGACATTTTGATATAAATTCACCGTTGTCCAATAATTTTTTCTAGAACACCTTCTCAATTGCAACAGTCTCCGCAACCAATACCACAGGAAGAAATGATGGCATCCCAACAACAAATACAACAACGTCCACCAAGGCCAAATTCCATAGAAATCCGCCGTTCTTACCAACAAGAAGTACCAGACGGTGTCATGTCGCCGGCTTATCCACCGTACGAAGAAAATCCATACCAACATGGTCTCTACGGTCAAGGTCCTTTGAGCTCGGAATCTTTATATGCCGGCGGAACACCAACTAGAGGTGGTAAGATACGACCTAGTCAACCGCCACCAGCGCCGCCAAGTAATAACAGTACCCCATCTGCCAGCACACCAACTAGGGGTAGAAGTATATCAAGCGGAAGGTAAAATCGTTTTTTTTTTATCATCATATTCGAATTTTATATTTTTATTTTTGTTAAAAGGGATAATTTACCGCCTCCACCACCTCCTCCAGAAGTCACTATGTCACCGCCGCCACCGAACGGTATTCCAGCTCATATCGTTCGACAAAGTAGTCATTCAAGATCTAATAGTCCGCATTCCCATCAAGGTACGCCGGAACCGCCGCAAGATCTACCTCCACCTCCACCAGCTCCCGTCAAACAAGTAATACGACATCTACTTTGGAACAAATTTATTTTTACATATTTTTGATTTTATAGGCTTCGCCGCCGAAGCAGCAAACTCCCGTAGCTCCACCTCCACCGCCTCCGCCACCGATGCCAATGATTTTGAACGGTTCAATGACTACCCCGCCGATGTTGAACGGCGATCTCGCTAAAATTCTCAATTCTGCGCCGCCAAAATTGACTCCAGTTAAAGATCGACCGATGAATAAACCGCCAATGGTCGATCCGAGAAATGATCTTTTGAAAGCTATAAGAGACGGTATTAAATTGAGGAAAGTGGAGAAAATCGAACAGAAAGAGGTAAGTAAAACCCATAATTAAATATTGCACTGTCTTCCTTCCAGGATAATTATTATTATCCATATAGAAGGACCATACGGTGTAATTGTTAGTATACTCAGTATAAACATTGTCTTGATTTTTAGGTGGAAAGAGGTAACGGTTTGCACGACGTCGCCAGTATCTTAGCAAGACGAGTAGCTGTGGAATTCAGTGATTCGGAATCGGGAAGCGATTCGGAATGTGACAGCGAAGGATGGGGAGAAAACGAAACGTCGGCGTGACACAGACGCAAGGCTAGTACCGCTAGCCAGGTGTACTAAGTCGCTAGTATTTGGATTCCGAAAGCATCATTTTGACAATTTTTGGTTTATCGTTATCGATAACAACGAACGTATGAGTAGAGAATGAAATTGATTCGATGAGAAAACTAGAATCAAAAAAATTTTTTTTTGTTTTTATTATTTTTATCAAATTTTAGGTCTAATTAGTTTCATTGTGATCAAAGTGAAACATCTGGTCTTGATAATACCAACCAAAATTGGGCGTTGTAGGTTCACAGATGCCTTTATAAGATTATCTAGAGATGGTATTAATAATCCTTCCTTACAGGACACTGGCTTATATAGGGGTTCGATAAACAAAATTCTTGGAAGGATATCTGGATTGTTGTACATAATTCTATTAAATTTGGAAATAAATTGCTCGAAATTGTTGTTTCTAACCGAAATGTTATACTTTGAATTGCATTAAGTCGTTTTTTGTATGACTTGTATTATTTTTTTTTGTTATGTTTTTTTTTATAGTTTATTTATTTTGTGTATAAAGGAAAAAAGTAGTAAAGAAAGTACTGAAAAATAGTTATAGCCAGAGAATTGTATTATTTTTTTTTTCATGTAACACCACCAATATATCTAAGGAACAACATGTCTTTATCAATTTTTATTTTAACCATATACTATTTCTTCGCCTCAATTTCCTTTTATTTTGAGTTGTATTGTATTTAGAGTGTAATTTTGTCACTCTTGGGTTGAAAAAACAATTTTCTCGAATAAAAAATCTCTAATTTAAGCTAAATTTGATTTTCTGTTCTTGTTGTTTCTGTTATTGTTACTAATAAACCTATAATGCTGGTTTCACACGTGATATACTATCACAACCCCTTTTTTTGTAGGGATACAATGAAATAATGGCTTCTTATAACTAAATAACGTTACCCTTCACTACAAACTATGAATCCCTAATATTTTTCGAATAGATTTTGCTGGATCCAAATTAACAAAGGGCTAACATGATGAAAAATTTATGGTTGATAAGTTTATAGGGGCATGACATCCATTCACAATCCCTTTTGTATGGTTCTGGGAATAATAACGTTGCCCTTTACCACAAACTACGATTCCCTCATATTTTTTTAATGGATTTTGTTTGACCCAAAATAACAAATAAATAAAAACCTTATGGTGGATGATTTTATAGGAGCGTATCATCTATTCACAATCCCCATAGACCCGAAGTTACAACAGTTCCATGGAGAAAATTATTTTATCTGGAATAGACCACTATATTAAATTCTTCTTTGGTACGAATTCCTCTGTATCTGATGGATAAACGTTATCATGAAGTTAGGTATTAACAGTATAAGAATGCATGAATTTTGTCATGGCTGAGGATTTTTAACAGAAGAAAAATATTTGTATTGGCTGTTCGATGCTCCTAAACCAGCTTTTTATCGTTTTAATAATTCTTGTTTATAATAAAAGAAATAAGGCTGGTTTTACACGTAGTTTTTGGTCACAATTTATTTTTTATCATGTAGGTAGTAGCTCCTTTCTCCTAATAAGTATTATCACTTCTTCCTTCACTAGTTAATATGATTCTGAGATTTTTTGGCTGAATTAGTTCTGATCTAAAATGAAAAAGAGCTGTAGCTCACTGTTAGAAACTTTTTGTTGGTTAGATTACAGAAATGGTACGGATGGAACTATCATAGAGGCCGTGAAAAAAATTGTTTTGTATGGATTGCTCACCGTCCCGTATTTTGGATGTCTTCTGCTTGATTCGAGGCTCTTCAATTGTTTTGGTAGAGAATAGTGTAAGGGATTGTTATTGTTGAACTTTATATTGAGTAATGATATGGAGTTGGAAGCAAACTGTAATTTTGATACATAATAATAGCAAATTCATTTTAAACAGTCATTTTTTTAAACTATTCAACAAATGGGCCAATTCATAGTATCTATAACTCACCAACTGGATGATACTTTTATGAAGCATCGAATATCAATTTTTATTATCAAAAGTGTTACGGAGGGAAAAATTTAATAAAGCAGAAAATAAAAAAAAATGTGTAGAAAAAGTTCTACTACTGGAATCAACACTAATAATAGAAGTCATTTAGTCATAACTTAGAAGGGTTAAATATTCAAGGACAGTGTTGTGAGAAAAATTGTAGATTGTTGTTGAATGCTGCTTAATAACTTTTTAAAAACAAAGATTTTTCATTAAAATTTATTACTGCACATATTTAGAACCAATGGAGAATAAAAAAATTAAAATGAGGAATTGACAGTGGAAATAGATATGTTAGATAATGAAAAAGTTAATAGACATACTTTATCATCAAATATTAATATTGAATAAACAATTTCCATGTGTCTATTTTTTATTTATTTTATTATCTTCTCTTTTCCTTCTACCTTTCTTGTTATGAGGTTTCTTCTTGTCAAAATTAATTCCTTTCTCTATTTACTCTATTTTTTATCCTTGTTCCAGTCTTCTTTTGTATTCCCGTTAATCTGTCTCCTGTCGATGAAAATTTATCTCCTTCTATGAATGATTCTTTTACGTTATTTATTTCTCTCCCACTTAGTTTGCTTCCGCATTCTTCTTAATTATCAAATTTTCTGCTCTGTTTGTAGTACTAATAATTGTTATTGAGTACCTAGTAAATTTTTAATTTATTTACCTTGTTAGTGATGTTATTATAGATAAATATTATATTCCTGATACTTGCTATAAAAAATTGAAATTAAAACGTTTTTTTTTTCAATAAAAATTCTATTTGAACAATTTTTATTTTTTTTTAAATCGTCGACTGAGAACAGAAGTGACCTAATCCTTATTTTTATTCATATTATTTTACTACATACTCATTATATAAGGCCTCAAGCTATCTGCTTTAATACATTATTTAAATTTTTGAGCGTTGTAGTGATCTATTGTTGGAGGTTTTTTAAATAAACTATTAATAGTTTTCATTAGGTCACTTTTATTCTCAATTAAAATACATTTTGCAAAAAATCAAATTTAGAATTTATTGAGAAACTCTGTATATATATTTCGCGTTTAAGAAAACAATTCAACCCTCCTTCATATTTAAACGTGTATATTAATAATAAACCAAATAGTTTGTAATAAAATATTCCATGAGTAATGCCAAACTTTCAGTATTACGCTACGTATTTTCTCCAAACGAACCACCAGTGAGAACATCCGGAATTTTTAACAAAAAAACCATCAGCTTTTCAAATAGATGAAGTTCCAAATGTTCTTGCTGTTGATGGAATGTGTGTGTTTGTGGAAAGCTTTTTTAGAATTAAATGTATATATTGTAATGAATGAAGATTTTTGTAAAGTTCGTACCAGCTTTATTTTTATTATAAAAATGTATAGTAATATTCGACTTGTACTATTTAAATACTCTTTTAATACTTCACCTACAGTCAAATTCATGTCATAAATATTTGTATAAATATTTAATGGGTAAATTAAATTAATTGATAAGTTGAAAAATTTTTTTATTACCTTTACCCACTCCTTTCTACTCACTTTATACAACTAATTAATGGTTTGTATTAGATCAACAAGAAAATTCTCTTTTATATCTTCTAATAATTCTTCAGAAAGTTTAGTTTCTGCAAATATCTTCACGGAAAAATCAAAATCGATATTCATGGTATTGTGTTTAATAATTATGAAACTTATCGATTTAGTACGCAATAACAAAATTTTATAGACGATTTTTGGAGTCTGAAATAGGTAAAAAAATACTTATATTTACTTTATTTACAAATTACAGTTTTATGATCTAGAAACCTATCACAATGCTCATCCGAAACCTGAAATTTATTATGATCTATTTGGTCTCGTCCTATGTTGTCCTCCTCTTTGTCCCCTTTGCCTTTTTTGATTGTCAGGAGGTGGTCCATTTCCAGTGGTGCGTGGTGCTGGATTACTACTATTTGATGGTTTTACTTGTCCTGCAACATTGTTATGCTGTAGGGGAGGAATAATTTGTGGAACAGTTGTAGTAGTAGGAGGAGGTTGCGATGGTCCAGTATTAATTCTTCCAGCTACATTATTTGTACCATTATTCATAGGTAAGCTATTTTGAGGTACAGGGGGCAGTTGATTAGGTTCACTCATATTCAATTGTTCATTGAAAACCATACAAAATTCCCCTATTTTTTGTAAGTCCCCTCCTTTGGAAGTATATAATGTTAGACAGCTTCTCCACACAGACACATATCCTTTAGTTAATCTGACTATATCACCTGTAAGATACACTATTTAGGAAGAATAACACGTATTCATGATTATTTTTATATAAGTAAATATTTATTTACACGCGGTCTACTAAAATTAGGTTATCCCATTTTTACTTTTTGACAATCATATTGTCTAAGCCTCACTTTTATTCATTTGTTTTCAATACATTACCTGGAACGAGTAATTGACCAGCTTCATCCCAAATACTAGCATTTATACAAGCACTTTGATCAGCCACTTTAAAAGTTCGAACTTCGCGGTTTTCTTTCGTTAACGTAGGATGGCCGATTTCTAATACTATAAACACTACATTTACATTTTTTAATCCAGGACGCAAGTCCTTTATTTGAAGGTAGTTATTTTCCATAGTAATAATGTTGAACACGGTATATTTATTATAATAACGAAAAGTTGAGCTTATATGCTCAAATTTAAAATAAAACACAACAAAAAGAACCCTCCTTAATGTGATACAATAAATCTTATAGATTTATAATGTTGGTAGGAATCTTTTAATGCGCATGCTGATATATACGAAAGATTTAGTCGTTTCAATTGGAATATCGTTATATTCTTTCGATTAATATATTTTTCGAAAAAATCTACCAAGTAAATAATTGGTTCAATAACACACATTTCTTTTCTATAACGAGTAAATTATATTGTTTGTTTTACGTATTTACTTTCGAAAATTCTCCTATTAACACAAGATTATTTTATTAATTGTGAATAATAATTAATAAAAATAAATGTGATTTATACAAACTTAATTTTTTTTGTATAATTGAATAAAATTATCGTTTCTTATCTTTAAATATGAATCTAATGTATTTAGTTTACGTTACTTTAATCGTTCAATCGTGAAAGTTCCATCTCTAGCACCAGTTTCAATTATAACATCGATCCAATTCGATTGCTTTCTTTTACCATAGATAAACTAAAATGAAATCTTAATATTCATTTAGTTAACCATCATTTAGAATGGAAATCTCCTTACTAAATGACAACTGACATTGACAGGGGCTATTTACAATTTTTATAATCCAATTAGTAAAAAATAATCAAAACATTAAACATTTCCAAATAGTGTTGTTATTTTTAGTGTTAAATAATGGCAGATGACTTAGAAAATGTAAACATGATTTTCATAATAAGTTTCTTATATTTTAAATCTTAATTTATTGTAGATACCTTCAATTACTGTTAAAGAGCCGTTGGATTTAGTTCGACTAAGTTTAGACGAAAGAATATATGTTAAAATGCGAAACGATCGAGAACTGAAAGGTAGACTTCACGTAAGTACAAAATTTATTGCAGCGTACCAAGATGATTTGGTGATTATACACGTTTCAGGCTTATGACCAACATATGAACATGGTTCTGAGTGATGCTGAAGAAACTATAACTACTGTTGAAATTGATGAAGAAACTTATGAAGAAGTATATAGGACTACTAAAAGAAATATTCCGATGCTTTTCGTAAGAGGTGACGGAGTGATATTAGTTTCACCTCCCATGAGGACATCTTAATTATTTCAATTTTCCGATATATTATAAAAATTATAAATTAGTTTCTAACTTTAATATAAAATTAAGAAATATGAAAATTGTTTTATTTAAGTACCTATCTCTCCAAATTGAATTGAATTATGTTTCAGCAATTAGGTTTTGAGTATGGGAACATAAAAAATATAACAAAATTATCGTTTCTTCAACAATATAAAACACAATTTTTTAAATTCCTTCGTTTTGGTATAGTAAAAAAGAAATTGAAAATAAGTATATACATTTTAAACAGAGTAGAATTCATTAAATGATGAATTCTTCTAGGCTTTTGAAGTTTTGAGTGGATATTTGTGATTTATTGGTTTATTTTTAAATATTGCCAATTTCCTGATGCAAGGTCGTATTCTCCAAATTCACAATAAAAATCCACAAACAAACAAATTTCCTGTATATTTTTATTGGTAAGAAAACTCAATAAAAGCTATTTATAAATCGTTCCACTGTTAATTTTCAATTTCGTAACCCAAACACGAGAGTCTATAACATGATTTCATTCAAACGCAAGCGAGATTTGAGGAATCTTCAAGTATATTAAAAATATCCCGATTTCTACCACATAGGAGAATATAAAGTTCAAGAAAGTGGCTGTGCTGTTTATCACTACACACAAAAATGAATACAGATGCGAACGGTGATCTTATTAAAAAATTAGATATGGAAAACGATTCTAGTTCAGATGATGATACAGATGATTCCTGCGAAGACGAACAGGATGCCGCTACTTCTAACGGGCACAGATCTACCAGAGAAATACAATGGTAAGAAGAGTTGTTGTTTTAAACTGTGTTTTGTTGATCCCTAATCTTACCGAGAATTTATGAAGGGCTGACTTCTTATTAATTAGCTAGAAATGTACCTTTCAATTTAAAAAAAAAAACTGTTATTGAGTATTGACGTAATATAGTCGGAAGAATGCAGGTATTCATATAATGTAAACATCAATTTACATTTACAAGTTTTACGTTGAAAAAATTGATATGTTCTATTTCTATACAGTTTCATTAACGAGAAACATTCGTTGAAAACTAATTGGTTTCGTACACCAAATATTTATAGAATCACGAATAAGTCGCGGTTTGAATGAACATTCTATTTACGAGGGTCGTACTAGAAATTTCATCAATTTAACAAAATAGAAAAAATCTTATTAAGTCATTTTGAAGGTTAGATTTTCGGTTGAAATCTTGCATTTTATTTAATATTCTTATTTTGGAAACTGCTAATGTGTGCAAACGACGTAGACCTATGATTTAAGGTACTAAGGTTGCATTTTATGTAGGTTAGTATATTTATTTTTGATTTTGACAATATATTAGGTATTGAGAGCTACGCCAAGTCTCGTAATTTGTATATTTCTATAATACTCACCTTCCGAAAATATTTTTACTTTATTATTATATATAAGATAATTTTGGTTCTTGGAGAAGCGTCGATTAATTTAATTCAACGTAGGTGTCGAGTACGACCACATAGAAAAAAAGTGGTATGGCCACCTCCTTCGAACTCCACGCCATCTACATCTACTCACCTCAAACGAATAACAGCGGGTAATTTATCTACAGGAAGTCCCTTGTTTGGATCCAAGATGCAACTATTTTCTCAAACTGGTTATCATTTAGCTGTATATCCGGATGGAAAAATAAGAGGAACACCAGATGAAAACGACCTCCACAGTAAGTACGAGGTAAAATTCAAAGATAAAAAAAAAATTGTCACTAGAATTGAATTTTATCAATTTATGTTCTTAGTTTTTTTATTTTGTTTGAAAAAAACAAATTTTTTATAGCTTTTTTGGAATTGACGTCTGCTGGTTATCCAGGACATGTACGAATAAAAGCTTTATTAACAAATTTGTATATAGCTATGGATAGAAGAGGAAAGCTTTATGGAGAAGTAACTATTCAGAATTATTTCCAATAGTCTCTGAAGCAAAGCTAAGCTTGGCAACGTAGCAAACCATTAAATATTTTCCATTTAGTAGATGAAATTGAATAAATATGTAATTGTTATGCATATTTATGGGTGAAAATAGAATTTTATTAAAATAATAGATAATTTTTGACATCTAAAATACGGCATTACATTTTATTTCATTAAAATTTTGTAATTCCTTAACCTATAAAAAGCTTTCGTGTTAAATATAGTAATTATAGAAAAAATAAGCTAAAATGTTGCCAAGTTTTATGATATAAATTTTATTTATATTTGATAATCCGTGATTTGCAGGCAGATCCAATGATGGAACCTACAGTATTTATAGAATCATTCCAAGGCTCTTACACGGTGTATCTATCAAGAAAATATGCCCATAATGGTTGGTACATCGGTATACAAAAGAACGGTAAAATTAAAAAAGGACCAAGAACCGGTTATGGGCAAAAAGCTATCAAATTTTTACCAAGAAGATCAAGATTTCAATGACTGCTCTGTGGGCAAAATACTACAGGATTCCATTTCAATACATTTAATAGCTAAAAAAAACTATCTAAGTACATTGCAATTTATTAAAAAGTATATTTTCTCTCATGTCCATGAAAAAATTCATTTCAAATCAATTTGGAAACTATATTGTATAACAATATAAAAGTTTATTTTTTTTGTGAGAAAGTAATGTTCAGCCTAAATATAAGAATTCATTATAAAATTATTCTTCCCTGGTCTATCGTTGAAAAAACAGCTGAAAAAATATAAACATTACTATACCTTGTTTTTAAACCTGGAGGAAAATTTTAGAGAAACTAAATCACACCACTAGAAATCACTAAAAAAGTTACTGGTTGGAAGCGATAACATAAAATACTAGTCATACTAAAATTATACAGTCTTAAAATAATGAGCCACAAACAAAATAATCATTAACCTAATAGACACACGGTATAATAGCGAATACGAGAAAAAACGAAATTGTTAAATTGAATCTATAATAATTTCAAGGTCGGTGACTACGTTTGTAATATGGTTAATAACAGTTGTCAAATTTATTGGTGAACGAAATTTTCAAACAATTATAAGATCTAAGTCGTTTCTGATCAAATGTAAATAATTCAGAATGAAGAACCATAATTACAGGGTTTATTATTTGTTTACAATTTATAGAATTGTCATATGTCAAACGTGATGTGTAAAACCTTCTGCGATTTGACCAATCAGGAATCTACTGAATTGCCAACTTAAATTAAAATCAGTTCGCCTAGTTCAAAAACAGGGTATAATTCAAAAAGATTGTGAGAATGTGAAAGACAAACCTCAATAGAATTTTTGAATTTTAGATATGATATACATACTTTTTAATATATAAATGTAATAGCAAAAAATTTATCACTGGATTCATTAGGGAATTTTGGGAACGGCAATTTTAATAAAATTATTTGTAACATATCTGACAGATACGCACGCGCACAAGGTATCATTAACAAAGTTATTGTCGTCTTTTAATATAGGAAGACATTAACTTTATTAAAATCGATATTATGGTTTTATTTATAATCGTATCATTAGTACTTTATATCCTTTTCCAGTATTAAATTTGACAACACTGTAAACTGCGCAATCAAATTGTAGAGGTTTCTATTTTATACAAGTAATAAATTCTCTGAGTCATTTTGATTTGTTTATACTAGTAAACAAAAAAATTGAATAACTTTTATTACTCACTTTTCATTAGTTTGAATCTCGTTCAAAATAAAAAAAATATATATTTTTAACACGTTTCATCTACTCGTTTATTTAGTCAGTATTAGATAATATTATTAAAAACTAATCATTATATATTATCAAATATAAATATTTATTTTTTATTCTATCCTATCCTTTTAAACATTTTTAACATATATTATTGGGGAAAATATTATTCAGAACACAACTAAACAAACCTCATTTTAATTAAGTGAGGTTATGAAATTTAGACGAATGGTTGAGACAACATAGGTGGATATTATGTAACTAGTGGTAGAATAGAAGTAAATACTAATGTCATGACCCTTAAAAAATGTAACTAGTTTTTTCTTGATCATTTCTTTAATTATATAATAAAAATAATTATAGCTTTCCCGATGGAAGTGAAAACATAAAAATTTCCTACTGACATATTTTCTAACCTGAATGGCTCGACAAACATCCTATTATTTAATATGATTGGAATTTCACATATAACCCGTCTTTAATATTACATTTCCATATCACGTAACGACACACGACTATTATTTTTGATGTTTTTATTACTAAATTATCATTGGGATAATCATTATTGAGTACAAATCAATTCTAATCAGTGCCAGGGTCGTACAATAGACAATTCAATCAATTCATTTATTATTAGATGGACCGCGTTTAGTAATTGTATACTGTATAGTTAATCTGATGTTTTTGCATATATTTATTAAAGTGATAATCATTCGACGAATGAAAACTCGTTATAATCCAAACAAACCAATAAAATTGAGCCATGCGTAAAACTTTCAGAAACTAGAGAAGCAAAGGCATGCTCTTTTTCTCTTCATCCATAGATAAATTACAAAGGCGTAGAGATAACTTTTTCAAACATCGTAATTAATTTGTTTTTACAATTTTTATAAACAGTTCTCAAGTTATTTTTTTCTATCGTTAAAACATTTATTTTTATACAAAATATACATTTGAAATTTTACCAATGAGTTCGAGGACTCTTATTATTTATCATATTTACAGCCGACAACATAAACACTAGGCACTTTTAGTGCCAAAAGATTCTGGAGTAATTTATTGAATTGATTATAAATCAATTTTACTTTTGGAATTAATTCACTTCAATATTTTAACTTATTATTTATATTAACCAATGAAAACAGTTTCTCAATGTCTATTTTGTATTTTTATATAACTGTCAATTCATGTTTGTTTTTGATGAGTGAGCTATGGGAAAATATAGTACAGTCCTGTACAAAATTTTATCTCCGGTAATAAAATCGGCAATAATTTGTTTTGTTACACCTATGATGGAGTTTATAGTATCTAAATGTTTGAATTATCTTTAAAAAAATATTTAAGTTGTTAGTAAGATAGGAAAAGGCTAGTTACAATATCACGTAAACCTAAAAATAGTTGAGAGAGAGGAATAGATGAAAATTATCATTTAAATTTTATGAGTTTTTAAATTGATCGTTATGGTCTCAGAGAAGGTATTTTTAGAGGAGTAGGGTCAGTTGGTGTTAGTTTAACGACTATAGAACCGTAGAACCGTATAATATGATCGATGATTACGTATATAAAAAATAACTAAAATTGAAGTGAAAATGTGAGTTTTCATGATTTTGTGGATATTATTTGTTTGTTGATTTAAGGTAAGTTTGCAATAACTCCAAATAAAATCAAAATATCAAATAATTGCGTTATTTTGTCAATATTCTAGAATTGTTTTATTATAGTTTTAATTTTTAAACCTCTCTATGAGTTGATAGTTCGATTTAAAATGGAACAGTATCTTTTAGTATCTATTTTTGATACGGTTCAACGCCCAATCAACGCTTGGTTAACTATTTTTAAATTTTAGATACGAGGGATTGTCACAAACAAGAGTTTATAACTTTCATAGGCATCGATTTTGACAGTCGACAAGTAAAATTTACATTTACACTTTATCAAGTCAGTTAAGACGGCTTAAAATAAATAATTTTGTGAAAAAACTTACAGAAGCTAAAATGGTTATTTGACGTTTGTTTTAATTGTTTAGAAATTCTTTTTGGGACGTACTGTATTGTAAAATATTGATTAGGTCGGAATTTGCGGGGAAGGTAATGCAATATGGCCGATCTTTAAGAAGCATAACCTATTTTTCTGTCCAAATTGAGGGCATTTATTAGTAGATGTTTAATAATTATTTGAATGTTTAAATGATTGAACAAAATGATTTTATTAATTGACTCCAGTCGAGTTGTTGATTGAGTTATAAAAAACTGAGACAATATTTTTCACTATATCAACCGTAAGTAGTTTCAAGTTACAATTAATATGTGAAAAATTTTTATAAAACGCTTTATATCATATCTAGTTTTATTTTTCGGTCTAATGAATAGAGGAAATTCGAATTTTATTCTTTATTTTGTGATAATACATTCTATTTGATATAACAACCTTGAAATACGCTTATTTAGATAAATGTTTTAAACGTCTTGTCATAGCGACATCTGTTATATATCAATTAAACTTCAATTTTACATTACAATAATGTTCAATCTTCAACTGTTATGATGAAAATAAAAGAAAATATGACAACAACATATGATTCGCGCCCATAATGAGAAAAATAAAAATATACATTGAAAAATAATAAATAAGATTGGTAAAGTGGATAAATTTGATTCAGATAATGAATAAGGATGGTCAGCCATTTTCGAATCACGTTCGACTTTGGAGCCAAACTGGATTTAACTTGACCATAAGGTCTACTGGACAAATTATTGGTACAGATGATGATTCGGATCTAGATAGTAAGACAGATTAAATTATGATTTGTCATTTCAATAAATCACTTTTATTCGTGTAGTTATTCAACTTCCTATTTTGAATTCAAATAAATGTCAAATATAAGAAATAATACTTGTCATATGTCATTTTCCCTTCCAATGACAACTCATTATACGTTTTGTCGATTAGGTTAGGAAATGTTTTTTGGATTTTTAGGTTTAATAGAAATAACTTCAGGAGGAGATGTCAGTTTAGTACGATTAAGAGGAATTAATTCCCAGTTATACGTATGTTTCGATCATAATGGTCATTTATATGGAGAGGTAAAATAATATTTTTATTTCAAATAGGTTTTTTATGACAGTTTGATTTTGGAGTATAGATCATAGAGTTAATATTCAACATCAATCAAATAAGCCAGGGCTACCGTTATTTATCTGTCTCTAGTCTATTCTGATTGGATCGCCATGACGCCGAGTGGTGGTAACGGGAAAGGAGGAGTAGAGTAGAAAAAGATGAAAAATGTTGCTCTTTCTCTTCACTTACATGCTGCTCTTTTTATCTTTAATATTAACTCTGTGGTATAAAGATAAAAAATAGGTGACACCGAAGCTCTGTATGTATAACGTGTTGTCGTCTAACTAGGCGCGAGATTTTTAGAAAATATTTTGATTATATATAACAGACAATACCATCCTGGCTTTGTAAATAACTTAAAATATTTTAGAAGAATCCAGAAAACGAAGGTACTATATTCAAAGAAGCATTTAGTGCATCTTATACTACATTCCAAACACAACTCGATTCCAAAGAATGGTTTATAGGGATTAAAAAAAATGGACAACCAAAAAAAGGTCAACGAACTGAAGGTGGACAAAAAGCTGTTCGGTTTTTACCTCGTAGATAACATGAAATTTTGTATTACTCAATTTATTTATATATTTCATTTGTATGTATATTTTTTGAGCTTGATTAAATATATTCTTATTTGAATAAGATTTTTGTTTTTGTATTTTTACTTTCATGATTTATACCATAGAAGCCAGAGATATGGAAGCTTGTTCAAGTGAGCTCGGACTGCTACAAGAAGGATAAAAAACAATGATATATCACTCTCTCTATCTATCTGTCTTTCTAAACTATTCTGATTGGATCCCCATGACGTCAAAAATGCGGTAGGTAGGAACAAAGAATAAAAAGCTTTGATTTTAATGGCGAGTAGAAAGAGATAGATGGCGGTAAACCGAGGCTCTTTGTCTCTTTTACACTTACATGCCGATCTCAATAAAAAAAGCAGATGTTCACTTTATTTCTAGAGAGTGAGAGAGAGAAAGCAGCTTGTTCTGGTAATTTTATTGGGGGTGATAGGAACATGTGGGATTAATTGTGTTTTTAGAAATAGCCCTTGTATATAAAAATTTTTCCCTTATTGGGCTGGGATTAGGGTGAATTTTGGTACACTTTTTTTTCGTGTGGCACTCGCTCACCATGTATGCGTGGAATTCAATGAAGAATTTGAGGAAAGAATAATAAAATACGATGAAATAAATGGCTCTACAAATTCAATAGCTTTTCAAGTGTATGCTATTTCTTCCTCTTCTAATACTTCAATTCTACTTACATGTTGCTTTTTATATTTAATATTAAGGAGACTCCCGCGTCTACCAAACTAGTCATATTGAATTTATTATTTAGTGATTTCTATTCCACATGTATTTATCCTTGAAAATCTTGAATCAATTAATAATGAACTAAAACAATGCTTAAAAGTTTCTAAATTAAACATTAACATTTTATTAAAAATAAATAGTCGCTGATTTGATTTCTTTGAAGCAGCCAATAAGCGTTGAGTATTGCTACACGTAGACTTATACATTTACTTTATAGTATTTGCAGAGTTGTCTTGTACCTATATGTATATGAATAACGGCCTCGTATATTATAGTTATTTGTTATATTGAAATATATTTAGTTTGTGACTGTGAAAATTAGCCAAAATCAAAAAGAAACTGTGACTAAATTTAGCGCGCTTTCTTTGAGTGACAGAAACAATATGGCCGTTTTCCTAATTTCCGCTCAGTTACTGAATTTGCATTTTTGTTCGATAAGAGCTATAACGACTGACACCATTAGAAAGATTAATTTTTTACCAATAAAATCCAAATACTCATATATCGTGGCTATTCTGACTTACTTGTAATCAAAAAATTTAAGTATGACTCTAATAAGAGCTAATGTTAAAGTAGCGAACTTTGAACTCAAATTTCTTTAGATTTTGATGCACAATACATATAAAGAAGGGTACCGTTTGATTCGTCATATTCAACACTATCAAAAAATATATATCTTGTTTCGCGACATTTCGCACGGGAGCCTCATTAAGCCTGTAAATTATAGACACAAATAAAAATAAGAATGATAAAAAAAACGGATGTTTATTGTAGAGAGAGAGAGAGAAGGTTGTGGTAATTTTATTAGGGGTGATAGGGACAATTTTTACGTGGGATTAATTTTGTTTTTAGGAATGGCCCTGATAAATGAAAATTATTTCCTTATATGTACAGTGATTTTTGAGATAGTTTTTTTTTTCGTGTGGCACTCACTCACCATATATACGTCCGTCTACTATCTCGCGCGGAATTTCAACAAGAATTTGAGGAGAGTATAAATTACGATAAAACAAAATAGCTCGACGAATTCAACATCGTTTGGAGAGTATTGAGTAGGTGATGTATATAAGGGCGAGTACAGCTCTGCAGCTGTAACACCAACGATTGGCTTTATGGGGTTAGGGGAGATAGGAGAAAATAGTTTTGTGGGAGTTAACGGTCAAATGTTTCACAGAGCTCTCTATTAATTAGAGTTGGATATACTAGATTCTGTTTTAATGAAATCTGTGATATATAGTGAGTAATAGTAAGGGTATTGGTTACTAGATGTCATTATGATGATCCAATATTGAAATAGTGGTAAATAATTTTCCATATAGTCAAATTGATTGGAATTGGAGGAGTTATTAAAAATAAAAGTTACTAATGACAAATTTTGTTTTATATTGAAATATATATTTGAATTTAAGCATTTTCATTGTAACACCTAGGAATATTCTTTTGAACTACAGCATGTCAAAATAGAAAATATAACAGTTGGTAAGATTGCTTATGCTTTTCGCGATTACGGTGTTGTGTGTATAAAGTGTAAAAATTTGGAGAAAAATAGTTAACTGAACATATCTCTATTATATTTATTAATTTAGATTTAGATGAAGGTAAGTAATAATAAGAATTATTATTATTCAGTACTCCTAATCCCTAACCCATAAAATACGTCATCAATGTCATAATAAAACAACATAATAACCAATAATGTTGATGACTTCTTTTTCAAGACCTTTCCAAATCAGCACGTCACGATGTTTGTTCACATTTTGTAATACAAATATCTATTTACGGTGAGGTCAACTGATCTAGAGTACTAGATTTACTAATTGCTCATAAAGTTCTTGGATACCCTCTGGATACTTTGTTAGTCAATTGTTTTGAGGGGTCAAGAAGAGTTCTTTGAACTTTCTACAAAATCGAATGTTTCTTGCAAAACTGATGTGCCAAATAAATAAAAACCATTTTTATATTATAAGTACGACGTTCTATTTGTTTCAAGGATCAACAATTGATTAAATTTTAATACTTTTTATGTCGATTGGTTAAATCAATTTTTTATAAAAATATTCGTCGCGAAATAAACAATTAATTGCGATATTAAACTATATATTATTAGTAAATATTAAATTAAGGGTAGTTATTAATATTATAAATTATATAATTAATTAATACATAATGTTGAAGACAGTTTCTTGTCCATAGCTTTCTAGATTTACACTGCCAATAATAAAACAAAATTTTGTTCAGAATCTTATGAATTTTTTTATGGTGATAATGTCATAATGACATATACGTTACTTGAAGTGTCATTGAAAAATTTCACACTCAAAAATGTCTTCTTTCAGGTTAAATTATGCCAAGAAAAGACAAATACGAAAACAACGGGGGTCCTTCAAATCGTCGGACACATACTTACATGTCCCCAGAGGACCAAGCGAGCGGCAAAAAGTCCTATTGGACCGAGCTGGAGATAACGGGGACTATCCGCAATTTGAGTCCCAATCTCTTCCAGTTAACGCACCTAACGGCTTTGTACCTAAAGAACAATCAGTTAATGAGACTGCCACCGGACATTTGTAATTTAGTGAATTTAAGGCATCTCGATGTGAGTAATAATAAATTAAGATCATTACCCGCGGAATTAGGTGAACTTATCCATCTCAGGTAAGTGAATCAGTTAAAATAATAATGAAAAAATAAAGTTAAACAATTTTTTTTTGGTTACAGAGAATTAAATTTAGCAAACAACTGTTTGAGAATTTTGCCGTATGAACTCGGTAAACTTTTCAATCTCCTCAGTCTGAATTTAACAGGGAATCCTTTAAACAAGGATATACTCACAATATATTCTGAACCTAATGGTACCGTTAAGCTGTTAACTTTTATGCTGGATAATTTACAAGGTAAGTGGTTTTATGATTTAAATAATAACAAATTCGATATTTTGAATAATTTAATTGTACATTTTCTTGTTAAAACATTGTTTATTACAACGTACGGATACTTTGTTAAGGTCCTTTGCGCAGGATAACAATCAGTAACTTTGATGAAGTAATTGTGTGTTAGTTAAGTGTATAGTACGAATATCACCAACAGTTCCATCAATTCCAATTTATTTAATTGTTCTACTGGCTTTTTAAATACATCCTAGATAAGTTATGATTCAGTTATTGAAATTAAACTGTTTAAACGAATTAAAATTATAGAAATCATTGTAATAAGCAAAAGAGGAAGAATTGATGAATCAAATGAATGATATTTGGGGCAAAATATGAAGAAAACATAATTAACAATACAAGTATTTATAATGAGATATATGTAAAGAGAAGAAAACCTATAGAAATAGTGAGGAGGGTGAAATACTGGATACCTCTATGTCCAAGAGATATAGACACCCTTAGAAACCAAAATGAAGAAGATACCAGAATTCTAGGAAGAGTAGATGTGAATGCAAAATGCAGAAACAGAAAAGAATAGAGAAAGCTGACAAACGAAGCAGGGATAAACAAAAAAATATAACAGAAAGGACAAGGGGTGTAATCTACCATAATAAAGGGATCTGTAGGCACACAAAATGCTAGCCATAATCCAGATTGAATGGTATAATGATGATGAATGATGTAGTCTAATGAAAAGGAACTTGAAACTATCAAAAACAGTCACAGACAACTAAAAGTTGATAAAAACAGTGCTGTACTTGTATTTATTAATCTATTAGGATCAGATTTTTACTAAAGCAATAATGAAGATCAAAATCTAGATCTAAATCTGCTGTTAATAGATTATAAGCACTTTTATGATACAATAGAGAGGACAAAGATGTACGAGGCTTCACAAAACTAATAAGAATGGAGAAATGAATAGAACCGTGATCAAAGTATAGCCCAAAGGAGGGTTATTGGAAAGTTTTTGTGGAAAAAGATGGATAAAGCATGGGGACCACTTATCCATATTACTTTTTAACCTCTCATTGGAAGTAATCATTAAAAAAGCTCAAATATAGAGACCAATCTATTACCGGAAGCAACAAATTTTAGCATTTGCAAACTATATTGTATTATTAGCTAGATCCTAGCAGGAATTGGAAAAGTCTATAGTAGATTGGAATAGATTCGGCCTCAAGAGGGGCGAAAAGACTAATTTTTTGTAATGCAACAGCAAAGGAAGAAATAGAGGGGAAAACAGACCTTTCAGAACAGAAAACAAGGAATATCATTTTGAAAAAGTGGAATCCTGGTTATAAATATGGATTATGAGAAGAAAGACCAGAAAATTGGATAGCATAGGGTGGTAGAATCATGAATAATATTTTGAAAGCTAAGATAGGATTGTACAAAATGATAATAAGGTCAACTGAACTGTATGGGAGTGAGTTCTGGGTACATATTCAGAAGAGTGATGAAAAAATATAAGGAAAGGAAAGTACTGAGGGGAGGCGTGAACGCAATGGATGCCTTAAAAGGTTAATTAAATGATGCATCTGAAAAACTAAATTATATTATATCGACGGTGAAGTTGTAATTAAATCTAAGGTCTATTGTGCCCTATAACTATCTTCGGCTTGCTCTCCGGTGTAATAAATATAGTATTTTGAATGGCTATGTCGTCTATAGTATCAAAATTGAGCTTGTCACCAGGTACTTCCAGAGAGACGATGATATGTAAAAAAACCAGTCCATGAAGAATCTTGTTGTACTGCATATTTGGTGGTTTATTTCCAGGTGCATCTTTCAATAACAATTATTTCTGTTCGAAAGGAATGTAAAAGTAACAAAAACAGTCACACTCAACAAAATATTGAGAGAAAGTCGTTAGTTTTAAACGAAAATGAGTCAGTTAAAGATGTGGAATTGCCAGGACGTCGTTCGACCTCAAAAGCAGATGAAACTGTGAACAAATTTGTTTGTTGTAACGGGAAATTGATTATTCGAAAGCTTAGAGAAGAAAGGGATCTAAAAAAAGGCTAACGGATTCGTTTTTTAACATGACAAAGATCTATGGAACAAAAATCGTTAGTTTTGAATGAAAATGATTCAGTTAAAGGATGTGGAATTGCCAGGACATTGTTCGACCTCAAAAGCAGATGAAACTGTGAGCAAATTTGTTTGTTGTAACGGGAAATTGATTATTCGAAAGCTTAGAGAAGAAAGGGATCTAAAAAAAGGCTAACGGATTCGTTTTTTAACATGACAAAGATCTATGGAACAAAAATCGTTAGTTTTGAATGAAAATGATTCAGTTAAAGGATGTGGAATTGCCAGGACATTGTTCGACCTCAAAAGCAGATCGAACTGTGGACAAATTTGTTTGTTGTAACAGAAAATTGATTATTCGAAAGCTTAAAGAAGAAAGGTATCTATAAAAAAGGCTAAAGGATTCGTTTTTTATCATGACAAAACTTTGTGTAACAAAAGTTGTTAGTTTTAGATCGTTAAAAGACTTATTGTATCTCCAATACTATAATTAGTAATGGATTTATATCTGGGTTACTTCTGAAAAAGCTAGATAGAAAATATTTTGAAACTATTCTCTATAGTTAAAAACAAATGCTTTTGGTTCAAAATGCTACAGGAAAGGACTCTGAAAGAGTTCATGCTTTTTATCTTATTTTTCCAACACACCTCGTAGCTTCTATAAAAGAAAAACTATTTCCTATATAAAAAAAATCGAGAATTTAAAATTCCGCGGTCTAAATGTTCTAATATCTATTCAGACAAAGTAAATAATAAAATTTAAATGTCTTTATATCATGGTATTCGAATATGATTATTTAAATAAACAGTTATTATGCTTACCTAATACGTAGGCAACCGTCGTTACGTGTTTGTGTGCTATGTTGCCAGTAATTTGTTTACATTCATCGAATGTACAATACAAATTTTATAACAATTAGTATAACTTGACAAAAACGTCTTTGTATGTATTCAATTTCAACATTTCAAAGTGTTTTTGATCCTATTAAATAATAAACTGTTGCGAAATATCCTTATAATTCGAACAATCGAAACGAGGATACTATATAAGCAACAGGACAATGAGATAAGGAATACTTTGTATACGAGATTGTCTTTGTTAACATTTTTCCTTCTGTTCTGCTTGGAAGTTGGCATTGTTCAGGATTAAAAGACGTTATTAAAATTCTCTGAAGTGTTTGCGTTCTCATCTTTTTTATAAACGAATTTATTTTCAAAATGTATCCAAAGAATTTTGTATATTAAAATAACGACGATTTTTTTTAATATGCTGTCGTCTCCTTTAGTGTCATCTACGCATTTTTCGACGCTGCCATTTTAAATATTCATACTTTTTGATATTTATAATCAGAACACCTCGTATTTAGGAGACTGACTGAACTTTATTTTCCAAAATCTGTGATTTTGATTTTTAATTCAATATGAAACTATACAGATACATATTTTTATCAAATTTCAACCATTTCGGTTAGATTTATCACGTTTTATGTTTATACGAGGTTTGTTTGAAAAGTTGCAGCCATTTTGGGCGCTAAGTTTCTGTTTTAAGATCGTATAGATGAGTAATTGTGAAGATTTTTCTCAAAATATTTCCATTCAATATTAAAAATAGGATTACAGACTTACAGTAAACTTATCGTTCAATATTATTTTATAGAAACGAATTTTTACATTTTTTCTTTGACGTTCTAATCGGTTTGGGTTAATGGAAAGGTGCAAAATGTTTTCGCATTAATTTCGATACGAGGAAATAAAAATACAATCGGCAATCTCGGGGCGATCACGATTTTAAGTATGCCGAACGCGTATTTCGTGTTATACCGAATATGTTCACACAATTTTGTTGAAATGTTGCTTTTAAATATAGATGCAATCTCAATTACGAGAATAGATGAGGTTTTTTATCGAAATTACGGGAAAATGTTGGCTCGTCCTCCCAGAATTTATCTCTCAAAAAAAAAAAAAAAGATGAAGCTGTATACACATTCTATTGTTCCACCTCGTATTTCACCAATTATGGGTAATACCAAAACTTTGTAGGCCTATCTAATCTACATTACACCATATTATGTCGTATACCACGAAACTATTTAATCAAAACACTTTTGCCACCAGATATACTATTGTTCCACTTCGTATTCAATTAATTATGGGTAATACCAAAACTTTGTACGCCAATCTAATCTACATTACACCATATTATGACATATGTCAGGGAACTATTTAATCAAAACACTACTGCCACCACACCATTCAGTCATCGATCAACACCGTCGTGTATCTTTTACGGAACGGAATATTTTGTTCCGTGTATGACAAGCGTCGTTTCCCAATCGCTGCGCGCATGCGGTAAGCAGGTTGGCAACTGCGTACGATGATAAATGTCTCACAATTATGTTCATAGTACTGATACACATAAGAGAATGACACGTGGATGGATGTAAACATACGATGCTGCCAATTTTACCAAACTAATTCATAAATATATGGGAATATAATGATTACGTAACACGTTTAAAAATTTTACATGAAAGTACCACGAGAACGACGTATGTAATAAGAATAGAGAACGCGTGAGAAAAGCCTCTCATTTCGCAATCCGTACGTGTAATACTTACAATTTCTTAAGATATTTTTTTTTTCTTTTTATGGGTAAACGGCAGACATGTTTTAAACGATAATGATGGGAAACTATTGGGAAGTTATTTTATGTCCGATTGTTTGGTTCGATTTGCAAAAGTGCATAATGAATTAACATAATTGGAATATACGAGGGGAATACATAAATTTAGATTCTAAATAAATTTCGTTGAGACTAATTTGAGTTTATATTTTCTATTCGATTGTTGGAAAATCGTTTTATGTACCCCGTGTGGAACCAATAATAGCTGCCGGCCATATCTCATCGCAAAAAATTCCGCACGTACAGGGTGATTGATTAGTGTGATAAAAAAATTATCTACAATCTTGCTGTGCAGTATTTTTAAATTTGATCGCATATTTGGGTCAGATTGACTTATAATAATATAGAGTTGTGATGAATTCTATGGGGTATTTCAAAAATATAACCAATTTTTTCATAAGAATCGTTTTCAAAAAAGTTCAATACCCTGTACAATGTAAAATGAATTAAAAAATGAAGATCTGTCGCGGTCAAAGCATTCAATTAGTAGTAAAAATTCGAAAAAATTATCTATTTCGTTAATATTCGATGAATTTGATACAGTGTGAATCAAAATACGAATACATTATTTTCTCGGTTTTTACAAATTTTCAAATCGACATTTTCAAGGACAAAGGAGGCGGGGATTTTTGCACTTTAATCAATCACCCTGTATATGGACTAATGTACCGGGCAACCATCGTGTTGTAAGAACGTGTTGAGTAATAAAATCCCAGACAAACAACGAGCCCCTACATACTTATGTATGAAAGATGTTTCGAAATTGATATGCCGCAAAAACAAATGATTCATCATTTTATTTACACCCACATCTGGGAAGATGTTTGTTGTTTCTGTTGCTAATAGTCAAGTGTATGCGGTGATATCACTTTTTATCGCTCCATCTCCTCAACCTCCGCGTGATACACAAAAAAATCGTTTTATGAATTCTTCGTGATACAGATACAAGTGAATAGAAAAATGTTTGCGCAACCTAGACACGTCTGCTTTTTATAAAACTCGATTGTTTGTTGGGGTTTTATTTCTATTTTTTTTTTTTTTCATTTAAATTCACTAGTTTTCAAGAATTCTTGTTATATGTGCGATAAGTACAGGGAATTTTGTGTTTCTTTTTTGTAATTAAATCGAGTTTATCGAGAAATTTCGATGTATGATAAACAGTGATTTTTTTTAAGAGGTGTAACATTTGGTTTTGAGAAAAAAACCACGAAAAATTTGAAAAAATTGATAGAATCTTTATTGGAATCGATAGAACTATCATTATAATTTAATGTTTGAAGATGATTTAATGAAAATGTTGGCCGCGGCTCCGCTTTAGATAGCCCGTGGGCTTTAGCACACTTTCTCCAATATATCACGAATAAATGCTTCAATATTGGCTTCCAGTGCGTCAATCGTTGCTGGTTTATCCCTGTAGACATGGACCCACAAGAAATAGTCCAAAGGCGTTAAATCACGCGATCCAGGCGGCCAATTGTCGGGCCCCAAACGTGAGATGAACCGCATGTCCAATTCTTCCATTTTGAAGCGATGAAACCAATTACGAATGGTTGTTTTCGATGGAGAAGAGTCCGGATAACCCTTTCGAAACCATTGCCGAGCTTATACACTATTTTTTTCATCAAGAAATAGTTTTGAATCCATTGTTTTGAAAATAACAAAAGTAGCTTCACTTGAATGGCTGTCACTTTTTTATTACCAATCGAAACGTCATGAAATTTGACACGTAGACTTTTGAAAGTTGGTACTTCGTGAACGTCATATGGATTTGACAATGACAGCGCCATCTGGGTGTCATTCACACGATTTATTAAACTGATATTCTATATCAAACTTTCCTAAGACTTCTTCTGTCAATTATTTGCATCAACAGTCCCTTTTATCTGGCTTCTGACGAATTATTTCAAGCTTAATGTCAAAAATCTTCTTTCATAGATCCATAGATCTAAGAAAAATAATTTTACAGACTTGTTTGACGATATTTTGAATCCATTGTTTTGAAAATAACAAAAGTAGCTTCACTTGAATGGCTGTCACTTTTTCATTACCAATCGAAACGTCATGAAATTTGACACGTAGACTTGTAACAGTTGGTACTTCGTGAACGTCATATGGATTTGACAATGACAGCGCCATCTGGGTGTCATTCACACGATTTATTAAACTGATATTCTATATCAAACTTTCCTAAGACTTCTTCTGTCAATTATTTGCATCAACAGTCCCTCTTATCTGGCTTCTGACGAATTATTTCAAGCTTAATGTCAAAATTCTTCTTTCATAGATCCATAGATCTAAGAAAAACAATTTTACAGACTTGTTTGACTTCTATTATCCATTAACAAAATTTTATTATGACACTCCTGGTATTGAAAAAGGTTACGATACATAAAGATAAATTATAACCAAACAACAATAGTAAAAGAAAAAATAAAACAATGTGAATGTGAATAAAGTTCACGTATCGAGTTCAACATGTTCTTTCAATCGGAAATGACCTTAATGACAGGCATATCTATGAAACTTTTATCTACTTACGGTATTACTTGTTTTTATTTTAAAAAAAAGTCGGTGATTTGCTTCGAATCTCCACTGTTTTTCCTATAACATTTTCAAATAAACTCGCAAAAGCGAACGAGTTTCAGCACGCAAAGTTATGGAGAAACAAATTACAATACGAAACGTTCGTTCATGTTCTCGTGAGGAAATTATCGACTTTAATGTACGACTTGAATCAAGTATTACGCCCAAGATAATTTTAGGGCAGTGTTTTTTATTCCCGAGGCGACAGTTTTAATTTTTCACGGAATGGTGTCATGCAATCGTTTCGTATTGTCCATTTTCATATAAGTTTCTTTCGACTTTGAGTGTCGATGGGTTTGACGATTCAAATACCTAGGAAGATGAAACGACAAAAAAAAATAGAACTGAGCATAAACGAAATGGTGGAAAGACCCACAAGGACGTCGAAGGAAGAGATGGAACAGATCGTGGACGAAATGAAGATAAACGACGACTTTAGAGAGAAAAAATGCAGACTAAACAAGACAGGAGAAGATCGTGCAGGATATCCCTGGAAAGAGCGTTTAAGAAACGAGTAAACACGACTTCAAAGGAGAAAAAATAATTTCTCCGGTGCGGACATGCGACGAAGATAGAAAGGGACACGTGGTTATCGATGTACCGACCGCGGAATACGAGAAAGACCCTCAAGGACATCGAAGGAAGAGATGGAACAGATCGTGGACGAAATGAAGATAAACGACGACTTTAGAGAGAAAGAATGGAGACTAAACAAGACAGGAGAAGATCGTGCAGGATATCCCTGGAAAGAGCGTTTAAGAAACGAGTAAACACGACTTCAAAGGAGAAAAAATAATTTCTCCGGTGCGGACATGCGAGGAAGATAGAAAGGGACACGTGGTTATCGATGTACCGATCGCGGAATACGAGAAAGACCCTCAAGGACATCGAAGGAAGAGATGGAACAGACAGAGCTATCCAGGACACCGTCGGACCTTCGTTATGTATATATTATATGACAATTTTACTTGAATAATTCTTTTATTTCCCCTCGTAATACAAATTATTTCGTGTATTTGGAAAAGTTGAGTTTTTGTTTGGTGTCATACGTTTTAATTGAAATTAATTGATGTACAATAGTTATTGTGGCGTCCCTGTAAAAATATTTTATTAAGGTCACTGCCTCACCTTTCAATTTACATCGATGGCTGGTTCTCTCGCAGCCGGCAGCAGAAGAATCAGACTCGAAATTATCACGGAGAGACTGTGACCTAGTAAGGAATACAGAGGCGGTAATCGATTTTAGTACAGTGGAATTCGTATGAAATTTCGAAAAAATTTAGTTTTGATCGCGTTTTAGTAATTTTTAAAAAATTAAGCATCCTCCTAGAAAGCTTTCCAATAAATTCAGTAAAATCCAATCAATTTTGGAATCATTCTTAAAAATTTAAAAAGTTTGAATATTTTATTGGAATGTTTTAGAAATTTCTGGGTAAACTGAGTATTTGGTAACGTTTTAGAGGGCTCTGTGTATTGTTTTCACATATCCGACAATTTTTAGAACCTCCTGGAAGCAAATTCTCGAAATTTTGTGGCGTCCTGGACGTTTTTGTGAAATTTTGGCATTTTCTATAGTCTATTTTCATTATTGAGAGAGTAATAAAATATATATTTTCAATTGATTTACCTGCTAAATAGCCATCGGCGGAGAAAATTTGATTTTTAAACATCCCTACGTACATAAAAATTAATCCTTAATAATATTATAAATGTAAATGTTTACAATTTCACGCGAAAACTACTTAACCGATATTCTTGGAGATATTAGAGATAATAAATCTCAAAATCTAGTTTCCTCAACGCCATCTAGCATTCCAGTAATGAAGTACCAACCCTGAGTACCGTAATATCCGATCCAATTGACTATATTTTCAGTAGTTTCGAATTTTTGAGGTTAGGTGTCATTTCTGTGGTTAGGTGCTATTCTTCTTCTTTCTTCTCTTATTTAAAATTGCTTCGGTTTACGCAAAAATGAGAAGACTAAAGTAAGCAGAGCGATAGAGTGTTTAGAGAGCAGCTGAAACACGCCAGAACAATCGCAGGCGAGTTTCAATATGATCCTTCAAGTTAATATCATAATCATCCTTCGATTGTGCGTGAAACTGTTGGAATGCGCTGTTCCAATGGTAAAGTTTAACCTTTAAAAACTTTATACTGTTCGACATCAGTAATTTCTCCCTTGGAGTGGAGAACTAACAATGATTTTGAAAGTTTCAATCCTCATCATCTCGAAAAGTGACAAGAACTTTGTCAACCGTCGGAATTGCCTTTCCAAAGAAGAATACGCGTGCACTTTCCTTCAAGTCTTTTCAACGATTTTGGTTTTTATTTGGAGCTTTCCGAGCTGGTTGAAACACTGGACTAAACACCTAAACTAATCTGTTAAGAATACAAAACTTGGACCTCAATATTTCATAACCGAGAAGGCGAAGTACAAATCGGATTAGATATTTTCTTGTCGAAAAAGATTGAAAAGGGTTTACCCAGCGAAACAGGACCAAACAACCGCGACGATAAAGATGTATAACCATCGGAGCTAACTTTTAACAAGAAGCAAACACCATCCAGGAATCTTCAATAGAACTAGGCGGAGAAGAAGGAGATTCTCAGCGAAAGACGTTCAAGACCTGTCGGAATGGTTCCAGGAATTCCTGGAATATGGATTGTACTAGGAATATTCAGCACGTGTTGGTCCCCGTGTCGTCTATCTATATGTATATTAGATCGGAACGAACACGTGGAGAAGATGACCAGAGAATGATTAGCAAAGATCTCACGAGATGGTAAACCAGGGATAGGAAGACCTCGGAAAAGATGGATGGATTCATGGACATCAACATCTTAAGGATGACAAGTTGGAACTAACGGACCTAAGGCCTACAATACGTTGAAGAAGAAGAAGAAGAAGAAGATCGTCTGTTTGTTGTATGTGGAGCCAAGATGTCCAACTGTTGAAAAAACTTTACCGTAGTCATGCGGAAGGAAGTATTGAAAAAATCTGGAGTCATCATCAATCAGATCAGAGAATATGATGATGAACCCAAATTGAAGACTTTCAGGCAAGAAATTATTGAAATTTCTTCAATATCCATATTGGACATTTCACAAAAATCAAAAACCAAACGCACGAGATTTCCACAGCTACAGGATGCCACTCAAACTCACGATTGGCGAGAGACCTCGGAATCGGTAATTTGTGGAGCTGTGTTTGTCAAAAGTTTTACCATAATCTTCAATTTTCTATGGAAATTGGACCTTACACAATTAAAAAAACCCAACTATCTGACATCTAATATAAAAAATTCTCGTGTCGGTGGTGTTTGTAATTGAATTCCTCCTAAACGGCCTTACCAATTCTCTTGAAATTTTGTGCACATCATCCCTGAATGTTAACGTTAGTCCACCCCTAATTTTTTAGATAAAATCTATTTTTTATTTGTTAATTATACGCTTTTATAAATTTTTTTGACAAGACCTTTTTTGTCATTACAAAATATTATATTACTCTGAATTTTTCACCCTTCTACGATCAACCCTTATTTTTTCATCGCGATTTTTTCATAGGATTGCAATTTCCTTTTTGTATCGATCGCAGCATTGATTTTTCAACGACAATTATCGTACCCGTACATATTGTACTTGACATTTTTGAATAGTTTTAAATCAAAACGAAAACTTGGGCGCGTTTAATAAATATACGTGTTTTATTATTGCGAAAAGTAACTGTTCCTTTTATTGAACTAGAAAAATATTTTGTAAATATACCGGGTCGGCTGATATATTTATATACGCTACATTTTTTGACTGGACTATACGTTTTCTTCATTTCTCCTTGTCTTGTCTCGATATGGTGAAAGAGGTGAAGCTTGGTTAGTTTTTGTAAGGCTCGATTGATCTGTAAGATGACTGGCGTACGGTTGGCATAGTTTATCCTTTCGTTTCAAATCTTATTAATATACAAACAGATATTTTATTTCGTCGAGGTGTTACAAGTAGAATTTGAATTAAGCTGGAAGAAATAACATCCAAACAGCAGGTGCAGTTTATTTAAAATTATAACGAGGTTTAATTTACTTTTCGATAATATACATTTGTACGTTTACAGTTTGAACGGACCGAACATGTACCGAGTATAACCATTAAAAAACTATTTAAACTAATATACAGTTTGTCCAAGTAAGTTGGCGGTATATGGGACGTAACTTTTTTATTATTAATTTTACGAAAAAAAGTTATTCTTTATAAAATATTCTGCATGGTCCGAAACCCAAAATTCAATCATCAGATGTTGAATTTTTGCAGTCGTATACGAGGTTTGTCGAAAAATGTGTTTGCACATTCATGCATTGTATTTATTAATTATATTTGATATGATGATGAAATAATTTGATTGAACAATTCTAAATAAACTTTTAAAAACAATTATCATCCAGTTAATCCTAGATTAATGATGCATTAATGTGCAAACTTAAATTTCCAACGTAATCGCAGAGAAAATGTAGAAAAAAATAGTTTTTTTAGTGTAAATGAACAATGTTGAATATTTAAAAGCCATTTTTAATTCTAAACATCTTTTCTTTATAACAATTTTCGATATTATTCAAAGGTATTTTACTTTAGATCAAAAATTTTTTGACAAACCTCGTATACGACTGAAAAAATTTAACATCTGATGATTGAATTTTGGGTTTCGGACCATGCAGAACTTTTTATAAAGAATAACATTTTTTCGTAAAATTAATAATATGGCGCCAACTTACGTATATAGAAGAAACGTAATTAATATACAGGGTGTCCCCCACGATGAGTTAAAACTATCTGTACATGGCTATAATACGTATAATAAAATCACGAAAATTTCTAGGTTTAGGTTTTCGGATACGATCTTTTCAACTAAAATATTTTCAAAGATGGCCGACTTTCGGTTCTACTTTTCGAGTTATTAATTTTTTTGTAAAAAATTTGACAGTTGCAGACCTTTATAAATTATTTTTTTACGACTACACCCTTGAAGATATAAAAATGATTTTTATTCGGTTGCTTTAAGCAAGGTCAAACGTATTTGAATCTATATTGAAAAATTTCTCATTTTATACAGGGTGTATATAAAAAGTCTTCAAAGTTTAACTTCATAAATATCAAATTTATTTATTTAAATAGAACACCATGTATATTAATACATTTTGGAAATCTACGTAAAATTTTAGTATACTTTTGTCTAAAAATTTTTTTCGAAAAATTCATACTTTTCGAGTTATTAATTTTTTTGTAAAAAATTTGACAGTTGCAGACCTTTATAAATTATTTTTTTACGACTACACCCTTGAAGATATAAAAATGATTTTTATTCGGTTGCTTAAGCAATGTCAAACGTATTTGAATTTATCTTGAAAAATTTTGTATTTTATACGGGGTGTGTATAAAAAGTCTTCAAAGTTTAATTTCATAAATATCAAATTTCTTTATTTATTTAAATAGAACACCCTGTATATTAATACATTTTTAAAATCTACGTAAAATTTTAGTATACTTTTGTCTTAAAACTTTTTTCGAAAAATTCATACTTTTCGAGTTATTAATTTTTTTGTAAAAAATTTGACAGTTGCAGACCTTTATAAATTATTTTTTTACGACTACACCCTTGAAGATATAAAAATGATTTTTATTCGGTTGCTTAAGCAAGGTCAAACGTATTTGAATCTATGTTGGAAAATTTCTCATTTTATACAGGGTGTATATAAAAAGTCTTCAAAGTTTAACTTGATAAATATCAAATTTCTTTATTTATTTAAATAGAACACCATGTATATTAATACATTTTTAAAATCTACGTAAAATTTTAGTATACTTTTGTCTTAAAACTTTTTTCGAAAAATTCATACTTTTCGAGTTATTCATTTTATTGTAAAAAATTTGACAGTTACATACCCTTATAAATTATTTTTTTACGACTACACCCTTGAAGATATAAAAATGATTTTTATTCGGTTGCTTAAGCAAGGTCAAACGTATTTGAATTTATGTTGAAAAATTTTGTATTTTATACGGGGTGTGTATAAAAAGTCTTCAAAGTTTAACTTGATAAATATCAAATTTCTTTATTTATTTAAATAGAACACCATGTATATTAATACATTTTTAAAATCTACGTGAAATTTTAGTATACTTTTGTCTAAAAATTTTTTTCGAAAAATGAATACTCTTCGAGTTATTCATTTTATTGTAAAAAATTTGACAGTTGCAGACCTTTATAAATTATTTTTTTACGACTACACCCTTGTAGATATAAAAATGATTTTTATTCGGTTGCTTAAGCAAGGTCAAACGTATTTGAATCTATGTTGGAAAATTTCTCATTTTATACAGGGTGTATATAAAAAGTCTTCAAAGTTTAATTTCATAAATATCAAATTTCTATATCTTTTTAAATAGAACACCCTGTATATTAATACATTTTTAAAATCTACGTCAAATTTTAGTATACTTTTGTCTAAAAACTTTTTTCGAAAAATTCATACTTTTCGAGTTATTAATTTTTTTGTAAAAAATTTGACAGTTGCAGACCTTTATAAATTATTTTTTTACGACTACACCCTTGTAGATATAAAAATGATTTTTATTCGGTTGCTTAAGCAAGGTCAAACGTATTTGAATTTATGTTGAAAAATTTTGTATTTTATACGGGGTGTGTATAAAAAGTGTTCAAAGTTTAACTTGATAAATATCAAATTTCTTTATTTTTTCAAATAGAACCACCCGGTTTTTTCTATTTTAATGCAAAACTAACAGATCATGAGATCTTAGAAATGTATAAGAAGAAAAAGAAGATTATTCGAACCAAAAAGCAACAGTTAAATATGGACAAACAACATCAGAAACGGTGTGTATAGAAAAGGGAGTACCACAAGGTAGTGTTTTGTCGCCAATACCGTTTAATACGTACTCTGAGCACAAATTTAATCAAGCAATAGGCGATGACGAAGATGAAATAAAAATTGACGACAGAACATTAAACAGACTCCAGAGTAGGCAAAATCGTGGCGTAGATTTTGTTGGAATGCGCGTTGGATAGTTTCCATTGAATATCTTGAAAAAGGCGTCGAACTTCGTTCCAAACAAAACCAAAAACCAAAAACATCTGATATTCAATAGTTAAATATAAAATTTCAAACCGACGTTTACAAAAATTAAACGACTAAGGAAAATGTTGTAATTTTACAAATTTACCAACTCGTACGATCTTATCGTAGTCTTCGTAAAGCTGAAACTTCTTTTATTTTCTTTGGTTTTCTCGTCAAACTTTTGTAAAAAAGAAAATACTTATTGACAGAAGAGAAAGTTAACCGTCTAGTAATTACTATAGTAAACGTCAAGTAAAACGTAACGAGGTCTTCAATCCATCTGTGGAAGATTTACGAGAAAATATCCACAGTCGCAACCGATTCCTGGTTCTTTGTACTTTTGCCTATACACATACATCTTGTACTATAGCGTGTATTAGTCCCATGCATCTAATCATAGGCGCAGCTCGTCTTGAAAAAATAATAACGGTCAGAATTTGTATTTCAAAGCTATTAAATAACGAAACTGGTGATTTTCTTTTAATATTTTGTATATTTAAAGCGCTGGGTATCTAGATATCTTGTCTATGCACGTTCCAAAACACGTATCAATATCAAATTTCTCGTTAAATTGAAAGAAAAAACTCCGACTGAGTGTAACAAATTATTGCAAGACGCCTACGGGGACAATACTCCATCTGGTGCGCTTTAGTCAGAGCTCTGAAGATGACCAGGTGGCTCTGTGACTGGAAACAGTGACCAAAATCGATCAAATTTTGGGTGCAGATCGTCGAATGATTGCCGAGGCTGTTAACACCGATAAAGAAACGGTTAAAAAAATTTTACACACGCGAAATTGGTGCCAAAAAAATCGGATTCCTGATCAACGATTTCCTTGAAAGGTTAGAAAAAGATCTGCTTCGAAATTGACCCGATTTTGAGTCGATGGAAGCGGTAAAACAAAACATGGCAAAGCTCCTGAAGGCACTCGTCAAAGAAGACTTCCAGCACTGCTTCGATCAATGGAAAAAACGTATGGAAAGGTGTGTGGCGACGAGAATTCGAAACCAGTTGGATTATTTAATAGCCAGACCTCGTATAATTCGAAACAGTGTCAGTTCCTTCAGGAAGCGCGACGCTTTTTCTTCAATAGCTTCAAATCTGGTTCCTCTTAATGCAGATTTGATATAAGGAAGTTGCCGGATACAAGAATCAATCACGTTCGAAGTGTCATCAAAAACATTTTTGCGAGATTCCTGTTTCAGGGACAGAAATCGCACAAATATTCAATCCAAGGTTTAGATCGAACCGTTTTTGACGTGGAACGGCGATCCCAACGTGAAAAATTTTCTCGGCCACTTAAAAACACGTGAACGCGACTAAAATTCATTACCATACACTCGTTTTCAATAAATTTCAAGTTTCAGTTGCGGTTTTTCCAAGTTTTATGTGAAATATCACAACGAAATAACCTCTATACAAACTAAAGCCACGGCTATACTGATTTGTCTACAGATACGATAGATATCGCATTCGAAAGAGTAGGATTATGGCTAACTTTTGAATCAGGATGTTTCTCGATTTTACTGTCTGCATTCATTTCTAGAAAGTTGGTAGTTTGATGCATTTTATTATATTTTACCATTGACCCTTGATATAATAATTGATATGATTAATGTTCTCGTTACGTTCTACGGTGAGATGCACTCGGTATTTATCTTTAACTAGGGTGCACGTGAAAGGTCCACGTTTATTTTTATATAAACTAACTGCACTTTTCGCTAAAAGAATACACGAGACCTAGTTATTACTTATTATTTCGTACCAAATAATCGTTCTTTAAAATAAATCGGTATGTACGAGGGTTGTTTATAGTTTCAATCGCCGATCGGTCGCGAAGAAAATACCGATGGATATACAAAAGAGATTTTATTACCGAAAGTAAAGTCCAATCCAGCTTATTTCTCCATAAAATCACTTGGACGATTCAGGCATTTGTCTTATCTGCTAAGAAACGAGTTGTGACGGTTTCTTTGATCTCCGCGTCAGTTTGGAAGCGACGTCCTCCAAGCGACTACTTCAGTTGACCCATTGAATTTCCTGGAGGAGTCGTTGGGTTGCACCAGAGCTATGGAGACTGACGTTGTCGTTGATTAGAACTCTCTTTTCGAAACCGCCGTCAAACAATCTGCTAAGAAACGAGTTGTGACGGTTTCTTTGATCTCCGCGTCAGTTTGGAAGCGACGTCCTCCAAGCGACTACTTCAGTTGACCCATTGAATTTCCTGGAGGAGTCGTTGGGTTGCACCAGAGCTATGGAGACTGACGTTGTCGTTGATTAGAACTCTCTTTTCGAAACCGCCGTCAAACAATCTGCTAAGAAACGAGTTGTGACGGTTTCTTTGATCTCCGCGTCAGTTTGGAAGCGACGTCCTCCAAGCGACTACTTCAGTTGACCCATTGAATTTCCTGGAGGAGTCGTTGGGTTGCACCAGAGCTATGGAGACTGACGTTGTCGTTGATTAGAACTCTCTTTTCGAAACCGCCGTCAAACAATCTGCTAAGAAACGAGTTGTGACGGTTTCTTTGATCTCCGCGTCAGTTTGGAAGCGACGTCCTCCAAGCGACTACTTCAGTTGACCCGTTGAAATTCTTGGAGGAGTCCTTGGGTTGCACCAGAGCTAAGGAGACTGACGTTGTCGTTGATTAGAACTCTCTTTTCGAAACCGCCGTCAAACAATCTGCTAAGAAACGAGTTGTGACGGTTTCTTTGATCTCCGCGTCAGTTTGGAAGCGACGTCCTCCAAGCGACTACTTCAGTTGACCCATTGAATTTCCTGGAGGAGTCGTTGGGTTGCACCAGAGCTATGGAGACTGACGTTGTCGTTGATTAGAACTCTCTTTTCGAAACCGCCGTCAAACAATCTGCTAAGAAACGAGTTGTGACGGTTTCTTTGATCTCCGCGTCAGTTTGGAAGCGACGTCCTCCAAGCGACTACTTCAGTTGACCCATTGAATTTCCTGGAGGAGTCGTTGGGTTGCACCAGAGCTATGGAGACTGACGTTGTCGTTGATTAGAACTCTCTTTTCGAAACCGCCGTCAAACAATCTGCTAAGAAACGAGTTGTGACGGTTTCTTTGATCTCCGCGTCAGTTTGGAAGCGACGTCCTCCAAGCGACTACTTCAGTTGACCCATTGAATTTCCTGGAGGAGTCGTTGGGTTACACCAGCGCTAAGGAGACTGACGTTGTCGTTGATTAGAACTCTCTTTTCGAAACCGCCGTCAAACAATCTGCTAAGAAACGAGTTGTGACGGTTTCTTTGATCTCCGCGTCAGTTTGGAAGCGACGTCCTCCAAGCGACTACTTCAGTTGACCCATTGAATTTCCTGGAGGAGTCGTTGGGTTGCACCAGAGCTATAGAGACTGACGTTGTCGTTGATTAGAACTCTCTTTTCGAAACCGCCGTCAAACAATCTGCTAAGAAACGAGTTGTGACGGTTTCTTTGATCTCCGCGTCAGTTTGGAAGCGACGTCCTCCAAGCGACTACTTCAGTTGACCCATTGAATTTCCTGGAGGAGTCGTTGGGTTGCACCAGAGCTATGGAGACTGACGTTGTCGTTGATTAGAACTCTCTTTTCGAAACCGCCGTCAAACAATCTGCTAAGAAACGAGTTGTGACGGTTTCTTTGATCTCCGCGTCAGTTTGGAAGCGACGTCCTCCAAGCGACTACTTCAGTTGACCCATTGAATTTCCTGGAGGAGTCGTTGGGTTGCACCAGAGCTATGGAGACTGACGTTGTCGTTGATTAGAACTCTCTTTTCGAAACCGCCGTCAAACAATCTGCTAAGAAACGAGTTGTGACGGTTTCTTTGATCTCCGCGTCAGTTTGGAAGCGACGTCCTCCAAGCGACTACTTCAGTTGACCCGTTGAAATTCTTGGAGGAGTCCTTGGGTTGCACCAGAGCTAAGGAGACTGACGTTGTCGTTGATTAGAACTCTCTTTTCGAAACCGCCGTCAAACAATCTGCTAAGAAACGAGTTGTGACGGTTTCTTTGATCTCCGCGTCAGTTTGGAAGCGACGTCCTCCAAGCGACTACTTCAGTTGACCCATTGAATTTCCTGGAGGAGTCGTTGGGTTGCACCAGAGCTATGGAGACTGACGTTGTCGTTGATTAGAACTCTCTTTTCGAAACCGCCGTCAAACAATCTGCTAAGAAACGAGTTGTGACGGTTTCTTTGATCTCCGCGTCAGTTTGGAAGCGACGTCCTCCAAGCGACTACTTCAGTTGACCCGTTGAAATTCTTGGAGGAGTCCTTGGGTTGCACCAGAGCTAAGGAGACTGACGTTGTCGTTGATTAGAACTCTCTTTTCGAAACCGCCGTCAAACAATCTGCTAAGAAACGAGTTGTGACGGTTTCTTTGATCTCCGCGTCAGTTTGGAAGCGACGTCCTCCAAGCGACTACTTCAGTTGACCCATTGAATTTCCTGGAGGAGTCGTTGGGTTGCACCAGAGCTATGGAGACTGACGTTGTCGTTGATTAGAACTCTCTTTTCGAAACCGCCGTCAAACAATCTGCTAAGAAACGAGTTGTGACGGTTTCTTTGATCTCCGCGTCAGTTTGGAAGCGACGTCCTCCAAGCGACTACTTCAGTTGACCCGTTGAAATTCTTGGAGGAGTCCTTGGGTTGCACCAGAGCTAAGGAGACTGACGTTGTCGTTGATTAGAACTCTCTTTTCGAAACCGCCGTCAAACAATCTGCTAAGAAACGAGTTGTGACGGTTTCTTTGATCTCCGCGTCAGTTTGGAAGCGACGTCCTCCAAGCGACTACTTCAGTTGACCCATTGAATTTCCTGGAGGAGTCGTTGGGTTGCACCAGAGCTATGGAGACTGACGTTGTCGTTGATTAGAACTCTCTTTTCGAAACCGCCGTCAAACAATCTGCTAAGAAACGAGTTGTGACGGTTTCTTTGATCTCCGCGTCAGTTTGGAAGCGACGTCCTCCAAGCGACTACTTCAGTTGACCCGTTGAAATTCTTGGAGGAGTCCTTGGGTTGCACCAGAGCTAAGGAGACTGACGTTGTCGTTGATTAGAACTCTCTTTTCGAAACCGCCGTCAAACAACTGACTAGAACGTGCTTTTTTGGTAAATTCGTAAAAACGCCAACTGGTCTGGTATCCGATTCTTTTGACAAACCCTGGTCCACTAGAGGTTTATTATCGGATAGTGTCTTCATAAGACAATAAAAGCTGCCAAAGATATTTATTATAATGGGAGACTAACCAAACTTGGTCCATTGTGAATGGCTTCTTCATCGATCATAATCTCTACTTCACCTCTTGACCGGAAAGTCCCTCCATATGAATCCGCATCAATTGTTGTTCCAGACTGTATAAACTCCACCAGCGACACAACTTTTTAGTTCCAATAAAACTGTGGCCGTAATCTTACCGTCCTTGATGATCCCTTTGAATTTTGTGGGTTTCTTTGGAGAATTTGTCGTTTCTTCACCTATCACAATGGATTTCAAAAAATCTTCTTCATCAGTACTGTAAAGATCAAAAAACTTCAAAGCTGCAACCATTCGTTAACGATAGAAGACAGATCTTGAATCTTCCTGAAAGTTTCGAGTTTTTCTAATCGTTTGATCTGTTCGCTGGACAATGTCATCTTTAGTGATGGACTTTTGTTCTTGACCCTCTTTAAATTGAACATCAGTTCGTCCATAAATGTGTCTTCATACATTGGACTCAATCTTCGATGGAATTCCGCTGTACAACTGAATATTAAATTAGAAAACGTACATAGACGAGTAAAACGTAAGGGCGTTTGGTTTAAACAGGATATCAGACGTGAATTGATCCATTTTTGTACCCCATTCGTCTATTAGAACTTCGGTAGTTTTTTATCTTGTCGCCTTCGAACGATCCTTGACGATTCGGTTATCGCCATCAGTTTTTTCATTCGCTCATGGTCTATAGAACGCAATATTTCTATTTAAAGACATTTAGGAACTAAATAAATCTCACTTAGCCACGCCACTGTTTATCGCACACCGTCTAACAGGTATATTTCGAACAAATTGTGTACATACGCTTTCCGACAGCTTCGGTCAATAGAAATGCATTTACGATTCGATGTTTTCATTGGTAAACAGTGGAGATGATGAGTCCACGTGGACTGACGGTTTGTTAGATGTTTTATACGGGGAGTAATTGATATTGGAAGAACCATATCATCGTTAATTTCAATTTTATATAAAAAAATCTTTTTGTGAATTCGAACCTGTCCGATATTTTGTAGATCGTAGCAGGGTATCTGTCAGTTTTATTGAATATCGTTTTCGTTTATATAGTGACAAAGATGTAGTTATTGAAATAGTTAATTTCCCGTTTCCTTAATACAGTTCTGTACCCGTTAATCGAATAAAATATGGCAAACTGTTATTTCTAAGATAAATTGGCAAATGGTATTAAATTATTGGTTTCGCGGCAATTACCTTTGATAGATATTTGATAGATTTATCACGCTATCGTAACACTACGGGGAATACTATTTAAAAAGAATAACTGCGAAATGTGCAAACTTCATTAACGATTGGGAATACTACTAAAACGTTGCCAAATCTTAAAAATTTCTTGATTTAATAACATTTTCTAACCCATAACCTAACGGATACGATCGTTAGATCGATGGAAATAAAATTTCGGTTAGGAATAGGAACGTAATTGAGTACACGCACGATTATCCGCGAAGTTGAGTGGCGCGGATAAGCGATTTCGCGAAGAATCCGCAAAATTATAAGAATAAAAATGTTTTAGATTCTTCTATGTCCAATAAGTCTTGGATTTATTGTAAACGACCGTCTCCTGGCGGGAACCAACGTTGTAGTTAAGCGATTCCATATGTCCCTTAGACACTTAGACTCTAACGACCATAAATATAATTAATTATAGCTTTCGAATACAAAGTTGTGGTTTGATTTATTTAACTACCTGAAAAAGCGGTTGATGCGTCAAATCACATGTTTTGGAGGTGGCACAACCGGAATAGTTTGACAATTGGTTAATTGGTTTAATCGCTTAATTGGTTTAATAATTTAAGAAACAAAAACGATTGTTTTTTCTAATGGATACGATCGTTAGATCGATGGAAATAAAATTTTGGTTACGATTAGGAACGTAATTGAGTACACGCACGATTATCCGCGAAGTTGAGTGGCGCGGATAAGCGATTTCGCGAAGAATCCGCAAAATTATAAGAATAAAAATGTTTTAGATTCTTCTATGTCCAATAAGTCTTGGATTTATTGTAAACGACCGTCTCCTGGCGGGAACCAACGTTGTAGTTAAGCGATTCCACATGTCCCTTAGACACTTAGACTCTAACGACCATAAATATAATTAATTATAGCTTTCGAATACAAAGTTGTGGTTTGATTTATTTAACTACCCGAAAAAGCGGTTGATTCGTCAAATCACATGTTTTGGAGGTGGCACAACCGGAATAGTTTGACAATTGGTTAATTGGTTTAATAATTTAAGAAACAAAAACGATTGTTTTTTCTAATGGATACGATCGTTAGATCGATGGAAATAAAATTTCGGTTACGAATAGGAACGTAATTGAGTACACGCACGATTATCCGCGAAGTTGAGTGGCGCGGATAAGCGATTTCGCGAAGAATCCGCAAAATTATAAGAATAAAAATGTTTTAGATTCTTCTATGTCCAATAAGTCTTGGATTTATTGTAAACGACCGTCTCCTGGCGGGAACCAACGTTGTAGTTAAGCGATTCCATATGTCCCTTAGACACTTAGACTCTAACTACCAAATCACACGTTTTGGAGGTACCACAATCGGAATAGTTTATCAATTGGTTTAATCGCTTAATTGGTTTAATAATTTAAGAAATAAAACCGATTATTAGATTAAAACAAACGAAACTCGTCTCGTTATTGATAATTCATGTAGTAAAAACTCTTCGTACGTAGTTGTTTAGAACCTATTTGTTGTACAGTTACTTTTCTATCACGTCGTACAAAAATCCAATTTAACGCAAAACCTTTATGCCTGAGTATTATTATTTTTTTGAGTAATGGCCGTAAGTGAAGACCCATTAAGATAAGAAGAATGTATTAGTCACGGATTTCCCACGAGACCGAAGTAGTAGATAAAAGCAGCGGGACAGATTTAAAGACATTCGGAGATAATAACGAAAAAAATAGCGTTACCTTAAACCGGATAATTTAAAAAACTATCGGATTATATCCAAGCCAAGATAAAAATTACTCACCCCTGGATATCGCCTCGCAAGAATCTGCATTAGATTCCGAGAAATTGGAATGATGACACGGAAGACATCAACCGGCAGCATTTTGATCAAGAGCTTTCCGCAGACCGAAGGCTTCTTGATGGTTGTCCAGGATCAAGTTTTTAACACCAACAACTACAAAAAGAACATCAGAGACTTGTAGTGAGTTAGCTAATACTGACGACACAAGTACCAGCTGCAGAAGGTGTCTGAAACAGACCTGTGATCGTGGTGGTCACTTCAGCTCTTCGTCTTTATCTAAACGCACTCTTTGGAACAACATTACCTCGAAAAGAAGCCGGAAGAGGCTTAACCTTCATTCTCGAAATGCAACTACGTGAATTCTTTCGCGAGAAATCAAAATCCTTGGTTCTACATCGAATTATTCTCCTCTCAACCTTGCCGCGCCGTAACCTAACTTTGAGTCCGTTAATAGATTCCAAGAAGATGGAATAATGGTTAAAAGAGGCATTATACGTTCGACATCATCACGACTTCAACCAGCCGCATACGAAGAATCTCCATACCGACTTAGGAGTTCATGGAAGATGTTTGATCCAAATAGAATCATAACTGGATGAAGAGAATATCGCGTCTTGAAAAAGTTGATGTTTTGGTAGGGATTTTTGGGAATCGTATCGCAGGTTTCTTTTTTATTGAGTTTTTATTTGAATGGAGATAAATATTTAGAACTGCTCAAAATAATTTCGCGTCAATTATGACGAACTTGACTGACGACTGATCCAGCAAATTCCTGCGAATATAATAGCACCAAATTTTTCCATATCGGTGGGTAAGGATGCTCGGGTCGAAATAATGACCAGCGCGATCTCCTGATCTGACACCATTCTTCTTCTTTCATTGTCTTATCGTTTGCGAACTTTGGCTATTAACATAGTAAGTCTTGTCTTGGTTTTGGAACGGTTTCGGGACACGTGAGACCCTTTTCGCAGTACAAGTCTTAATACAGAAATGTCCTTCATAGATTACGAAAGGGCTTTTGACAATTTGAAGCATGGTATCCTGATTAACAACTGTATTGGAATCAAGTGGTCCAGATAAAGTGCGATAATCGTCTCTGGGAAAAAATCAAAGTTATGAGGGGGTTGCGTTCTTTTCCCGCTCCCGTTTAATATGTATTCATGTCTTAGTATATAGCCAAAACACTCTACCCGTATGGGATTTTCCGATGGGTCCAGTATGGGCCCAGACTTGGACCAAGTATGTACAACTCTGGCTTTAACTTGGAAGCCATTATTGACCCAGACTTGGTGGAACTCTGGGTTGATAACAATGTCCCTTTTGCTTGGTTTGCAAGTCTGATGGACCAGGCCTGGTTGCCTAGATAAACCCAAGATTGGTCTGCATCCCTGGTTGCTTGTAAAAATAGATTTTCAATATATCGTTAATAAAATTATAGTTTTATGACAAATTAAGTTATTAATTGAATTATTAAACATATAAAGAAGTTTTTTAATACCATTTTTTGATGTCATTTATGCATAAATGAATTTTAATCATAAAAAATTATTACTTTATATAGTTATTCAGAGTTCTGCCAAGCCTGGCTGGCTTTGGGATGGCCGAGGTCGACTTACCCAGAGCTCAGTTGGGCTTGGATCACTTTGGGATGGCCGAGGTCGAGTTACCCAGAGTTCAGCCGGGCATGGATGACTTTGGGATGGCCGAGGTCGACTTACCCAGAGCTCAGTTGGGCTTGGATGACTTTGGGATGGCCGAGGTCGAGTTACCCAGAATTCAGCCGGGCATGGATGACTTTGGGATGGCCGAGGTCGAGTTACCCAGAATTCAGCCGGGCTTGGATGACTTTGGGATGGCCTAGGTCGAGTTATCTAGAGTTCAGCCGGGCATGGATGACTTTGGGATGGCCGAGGTCGAGTTACCCAGAGTTCAGCTGGGCGTGGATGACTTTGGGATGGCCGAGGTCGAGTTACCCAGAATTCAGCCGGGCATGGATGACTTTGGGATGGCCGAGGTCGAGTTATCTAGACTTCAGTCGGGCTTGGATGACTTTGGGATGGCCGAGGTCGAGTTATCTAGAGTTCAGCCGGGCATGGATGACTTTGGGATGGCCGAGGTCGAGTTATCTAGAGTTCAGCCGGGCATGGATGACTTTGGGATGGCCGAGGTCGAGTTACCCAGAATTCAGCCGGGCTTGGATGACTTTGGGATGGCCGAGGTTGAGTTACCCAGAGTTCAGCCGGGCTTGGATGACTTTAGGATGGCCGAGGTCGGTTTATTCATAAGTCAGCCGGGCTTGGATGACTTTAGGATGGCCGAGGTCGGTTTATCCATAAGTTAGCCGGGCTTGGGCCATTATTGGTTTGCCAAAGCCGGGTTTTCTAGCGTCGGTCCAAGTTAAGTCTCGTCGTTCGAGTCTGGGGGCTCCTACATGGGTAGTTTCCGTTTTTTTAAAGACGACTTTCTTATTTTATGTCCGGGATATTTTCAAAGTACACCGATTTATCCATATCCGAAGAAATATTTCGGTGTTAAACGCAGCTCGAACTTTCGTTTTTACTCTTTCTACGTCTTGATCGTTTATCGTACCGGAAGACTTTTGTTAAAAATCATGTTTTGGTTTTGATATATTCAAGGTGAGTCGATATTATTCACTTGCTGCGTATATTATTTGAATATTTTGTCGTTATTTACTATAAATTACCGTATCGTCGGCATATCTAACGTCGTTAATTGCTTCTCCGTCGATTTCGATGCCATCTGTTAGTTCCGCCGGATATCTTTTCTGTCAATGCCATTTGATATATTGTTGCGGTGATATTGTATACAAAACTAAACCCCTCAACGCGCCCGAGACGTTCATTAACGTCAAAAGACAAAATTTCGAATATCTTCTACCTCGACATTAATATTTTCTGGGCGACGTTAATGTTAAAAAGAATAAAACATTATAGCGAAACATCGAAATGTAGGTGATTAGAAAAACTAATTTGTATGGACTAGATCGATTTAAATAAACGTTTTCTTATTCGAAACGCGAATCGCTCGTTTATTGTTTTTTTAGTACACAATTGAGTTTTTAATGTAAGCGAAAGCGAATCGCGATGCTTTCGATTCTTGTGCCACTTTCTATGGTCCACAGGTGACTCGAATCACTATTTTTAGTTTCAGGATATCGGCGACTTTGTCTCGTGTATAATATGTTAATACTTACTTCACGCATGCATGCACAATTCTCATACCGTAGTTAGTTTTTAATATCAGGTACTGGTAGAAACATGCGATGGTTAACTTGACTTTATCAGTATTTAAATGAAAGTTTCCAATCAAATTTTTGGTTTCCTTATTCCTTAATAGGTTTCTTTTTCCATATCTTTCATTATCCTGGCTTTAGGTTGTAGTTCCACTACTCCTTATTCCAATTCGGGATTAATCATTTGCCGTTTTTACCGTTCTATCGTAAGCAATTCGTCTTTAATGTTGGTTCTATTTTTTGCGCCGCGGTATCCGTTCGTTTATGTTATCTACGTCATCATCTGATGTTTCGGCTTCTAAAACTGGTTACGTCAATTCCAAAGTACTGGAATTTCAAACTGTATCGTATTATTCGACGCTCTGGTTCTAATTTCATCATAAGATGATCATGTGACTTGTAATGAATGGAGTATCGCAGTATTCCCAGTCGGAATACGTAGTTAGAGGTCTAACTACCACGAAAAAGGTGGTGTGACAACCTAGAGCCAGGATGAGGAACGATATCAAAGTTTATCAAGGAATAAAATAGATGGAGAAGAAGATAATAATTGATATCTTACTGACGTTTAATGTTGGAGAGAATTGGGAATGGAAATTGCAAAAGGGATTCGAACAAGGGTTACTGTATGTGTTCAAATTGATCAACGCATTTAAGGCAACGTTTCTCAACGAAGAGGCAGTTCAAACGGTCCACCAAGAGTTTCAAATTTGTCTTTATTTGGAGGTCGGGAAGGGTTGCAAAAACTCACTCTGTCTTTGAGAAGCTCCATAGGGTCTCCGAAATGAACACACATAACCCGTAGGAAATGACGGATGTTGTCGAGTATTGGATCGTTGTCAATGGAAATCTTCGAGCATTCAAAAAAGTACTGACTCACGAGAGACCTCCCGCACACACACACGCCCTAGGGAGGATTAAATCTTCTTCAATAAAGACGTGAGGATTCTGGTTGCTCCAGTACAAGCAGTTACGTCGATTGATCGTACCGATCAGCTTGTAGGTCGCTCCGTCCGATCACGAAATGGAATGCTGGAACGTGCTTCGTTTTATTTTTTTTTTCTTCCACGGAATTGCCAGATTTATGAGCTTTGCCGGACTTACGGCGATTTTTCGGAAGCGTTGCCCTACTTATTCCGACCTCTGTATATACGTAATGTTAATTTTAATGAGCATCAAGAAAATTTGTATAATTTGTACATTGAAAACCTGGAAAATGCGGGGAATTTCATTTTAAAAGCTCCGGTTAACGATAACATTTAAAGTCGTTGAACTAAATGAATTCCTGGATAAAAAGATTTAGAAAAAAATGGATTGGAATCGAGGCAATAATATAAGATGTGTTCTGACCACCCCTGTACATAGAGAACAACCGATTCTTCGGCACAGACATTTCGGCATGGGAAGGACTTTAAGTAATACATATATTTGAACAACTGGGATCACAATGGCGTCCTTAATTGAGTCGTGCGGTGGGTGTAGCGCACAGAGGCTTGGCAGCATTGTTGATGGCAGATTGTATATTATTTCACACAAGTCTCGTAATAAGAGAGAAATTACGTCTTTTGTTCAATTTAGATTCTCTATTTACTGAGATGTCCCCGTTAGATTCGTATTTTTATTCATAATCGATAACGTGTAGCGGGTGGGCAACTAAAAACGCCGTCGGCCATAACTCAACAACTGATCGTCAAGGGAAAGACCGAATAACACGTGGAAATCATTCCCAATATTTCAAGTCCGCCTCTAGGGGACGCGTATTTCAAAATAACCAATAACCTAACCTAACAAGTTCCAGCTTAAACTTTTCTAATCACTCCCCATCTATCTTCGTTTTTCCTGCCATTTTCCTCACTCACCGTCTGCTGCAGTTCGCTATTTTCCGTTTTCGCTAACAAGACTTCCAGATTTTCAATCAACTATTTAATTTCTTTCGTTTCTTTACTAAATCTCCAAGTTTTCTTTTTTGGTTCGCTACAATCCTTTTGCGGCGTTGTTTGATATTTTCAAATCCATCTACTTCTATTACTATATCGTTTGTATACGAGATAGTATTGATATCTAGTTAGCCTAGACCAGTTCCATTCCATAAACAAAATATCGCGTTACCATAGCAACCAACAATAATTTAATAGAAGTGTAAGTGTAAAGTTAGTAGTACGTGTATTTGAAAGGGTTAAGAGGTAAGCAGATTTACGAAGATGTGCTTAATACCCTTGGTGATCAATGCTCTTCGTATGGGACCGTGAAAAATTGGATTGCAAGCTTCAAAAAAGGTAAATTTTCCATTGAAGATGTTGACCGATCGGGAAGACCGACGAATTGGGCTAAAACGGATATTTGGTGCAAAATGGATACCCAAATGTTTGAATGTTGACCAAAAGCATCGCGTTCGATCTGTGCTCGATTTGAAAACGAATTGTTACTATGGATGAGACTTGGGTACATTTCTACGATCCAGAAACGAAGCAACAATCGATGGAATGGCGACACTCTGGTTCTCCAAGACCTAAGAAGTTCCGTGTCCAAAAATCTGCTGGAAAAGTTCTCGCTTCAGTTTTTTGGGATTGCCATGGGGTAATCATGATTAATTTTTTGGATAAGGGTAGAAAAATAACTGAAGACTACTACGGGAAAAAATTAAATAGAAATATCCAATTTTCATCGGTTCTAGGTTTCTGTAGCCGGTTATCTCCGATTGAAAATACCCTCTTCTATTCTTTCCATCTATTTTAATGAAAATAAACTAAAAAAGAGCTGGGAATGTTTCTATATTTTACCTCTTCTCCATCCTAAACTCTCCCGATGTTTTTCCTTTGGTCATCGCTTTAATTTTTCGGGGTATTCCTATTTTTCCCATAACATCCCATACTGGTTTTATGTATGTCGAGTTAAATGCTCTTTTTAAATTGATAAATGTACTAATTAACCCCTTTTCCTCTTCCATTTTCTCATTATTGTTTCCCCCTTTTTCCCTTTCATTTTCTCGTTATTGTTTCCCCCTTTTCCCCTTCCATTTTCTCATTATTGTTTCCCCCTTTTCCCCTTCCATTTTCTCATTATTGTTTCCCCCTTTTCCCCTTCCAATTTCTCATTATTGTTTCCCCTTTTTCCCCTTCCATTTTCTCATTATTGTTTCCCCTTTTTCCTCTTCCATTTTCTCATTCTTGTTTCCCCCTTTTCCCCTTCCATTTTCTCATTATTGTTTCCCCCTTTTCCCCTTCCATTTACTCATTATTGTTTCCCCCTTTTCCCCTTCCATTTTCTCATTATTGTTTCCCCCTTTTCCCCTTCCATTTTCTCATTATTGTTTCCCCTTTTCCCCTTCCATTTTCTCATTATTGTTTCCCCCTTTTCCTCTTCCATTTTCTCATTATTGTTTCCCCCATTTTCTCATTATTGTTTTCCCCTTTTCCCCTTCCATTTTCTCATTATTTTGTCCCCCTTTTCCTCTTCCATTTTCTCATTATTTTTTCCCCCTTTTCCTCTTCCATTTTCTCATTATTGTTTCCCCCTTTTCCCCTTCCATTTTCTCATTCTTGTTTCCCCCTTTTCCCCTTCCATTTTCTCATTATTGTTTCCCCCTTTTCCCCTTCCATTTACTCATTATTGTTTCCCCCTTTTCCCCTTCCATTTTCTCATTATTGTTTCCCCCTTTTCCCCTTCCAATTTCTCATTATTGTTTCCCCTTTTTCCTCTTCCATTTTCTCATTCTTGTTTCCCCCTTTTCCCCTTCCATTTTCTCATTATTGTTTCCCCCTTTTCCTCTTCCATTTTCTCATTATTGTTTCCCCCTTTTCCTCTTCCATTTTCTCATTATTGTTTCCCCTTTTTCCTCTTCCATTTTCTCATTCTTGTTTCCCCCTTTTCCCCTTCCATTTTCTCATTATTGTTTCCCCTTTTTCCTCTTCCATTTTCTCATTCTTGTTTCCCCCTTTTCCCCTTCCATTTTCTCATTATTGTTTCCCCCTTTTCCCCTTCCAATTTCTCATTATTGTTTCCCCTTTTTCCTCTTCCATTTTCTCATTCTTGTTTCCCCCTTTTCCCCTTCCATTTTCTCATTATTGTTTCCCCCTTTTCCCCTTCCAATTTCTCATTATTGTTTCCCCTTTTTCCCCTTCCATTTTCTCATTATTGTTTCCCCTTTTTCCTCTTCCATTTTCTCATTCTTGTTTCCCCCTTTTCCCCTTCCATTTTCTCATTATTGTTTCCCCCTTTTCCCCTTCCAATTTCTCATTATTGTTTCCCCTTTTTCCCCTTCCATTTACTCATTATTGTTTCCCCCTTTTCCCCTTCCATTTTCTCATTCTTGTTTCCCCCTTTTCCCCTTCCAATTTCTCATTATTGTTTCCCCTTTTTCCTCTTCCATTTTCTCATTCTTGTTTCCCCCTTTTCCCCTTCCATTTTCTCGTTATTGTTTCCCCCTTTTCCTCTTCCATTTTCTCATTATTGTTTCCCCCATTTTCTCATTATTGTTTTCCCCTTTTCCCCTTCCATTTTCTCATTATTTTGTCCCCCTTTTCCTCTTCCATTTTCTCATTATTTTTTCCCCCTTTTCCCCTTCCAATTTCTCATTATTGTTTCCCCTTTTTCCTCTTCCATTTTCTCATTCTTGTTTCCCCCTTTTCCCCTTCCATTTTCTCATTATTGTTTCCCCCTTTTCCCCTTCCAATTTCTCATTATTGTTTCCCCTTTTTCCTCTTCCATTTTCTCATTCTTGTTTCCCCCTTTTCCCCTTCCATTTTCTCATTATTGTTTCCCCCTTTTCCTCTTCCATTTTCTCATTATTGTTTCCCCCATTTTCTCATTATTGTTTTCCCCTTTTCCCCTTCCATTTTCTCATTATTTTGTCCCCCTTTTCCTCTTCCATTTTCTCATTATTTTTTCCCCCTTTTCCCTTTCCATTTTCTCATTATTTTGTCCCCCTTTTCCCCTTCCATTTTCTCATTATTGTTTCCCCCTTTTCCCCTTCCATTTACTCATTATTGTTTCCCCCTTTTCCCCTTCCATTTTCTCATTATTGTTTCCCCCTTTTCCCCTTCCATTTTCTCATTATTGTTTCCCCTTTTCCCCTTCCATTTTCTCATTATTGTTTCCCCCTTTTCCTCTTCCATTTTCTCATTATTGTTTCCCCCATTTTCTCATTATTGTTTTCCCCTTTTCCCCTTCCATTTTCTCATTATTTTGTCCCCCTTTTCCTCTTCCATTTTCTCATTATTTTTTCCCCCTTTTCCTCTTCCATTTTCTCATTATTGTTTCCCCCTTTTCCCCTTCCATTTTCTCATTCTTGTTTCCCCCTTTTCCCCTTCCATTTTCTCATTATTGTTTCCCCCTTTTCCCCTTCCATTTACTCATTATTGTTTCCCCCTTTTCCCCTTCCATTTTCTCATTATTGTTTCCCCCTTTTCCCCTTCCAATTTCTCATTATTGTTTCCCCTTTTTCCTCTTCCATTTTCTCATTCTTGTTTCCCCCTTTTCCCCTTCCATTTTCTCATTATTGTTTCCCCCTTTTCCTCTTCCATTTTCTCATTATTGTTTCCCCCATTTTCTCATTATTGTTTTCCCCTTTTCCCCTTCCATTTACTCATTATTGTTTCCCCCTTTTCCCCTTCCATTTTCTCATTATTGTTTCCCCCTTTTCCCCTTCCAATTTCTCATTATTGTTTCCCCTTTTTCCTCTTCCATTTTCTCATTCTTGTTTCCCCCTTTTCCCCTTCCATTTTCTCATTATTGTTTCCCCCTTTTCCTCTTCCATTTTCTCATTATTGTTTCCCCCTTTTCCTCTTCCATTTTCTCATTATTGTTTCCCCTTTTTCCTCTTCCATTTTCTCATTCTTGTTTCCCCCTTTTCCCCTTCCATTTTCTCATTATTGTTTCCCCTTTTTCCTCTTCCATTTTCTCATTCTTGTTTCCCCCTTTTCCCCTTCCATTTTCTCATTATTGTTTCCCCCTTTTCCCCTTCCAATTTCTCATTATTGTTTCCCCTTTTTCCTCTTCCATTTTCTCATTATTGTTTCCCCCTTTTCCTCTTCCATTTTCTCATTATTGTTTCCCCTTTTTCCTCTTCCATTTTCTCATTCTTGTTTCCCCCTTTTCCCCTTCCATTTTCTCATTATTGTTTCCCCCTTTTCCCCTTCCAATTTCTCATTATTGTTTCCCCTTTTTCCCCTTCCATTTTCTCATTATTGTTTCCCCTTTTTCCTCTTCCATTTTCTCATTCTTGTTTCCCCCTTTTCCCCTTCCATTTTCTCATTATTGTTTCCCCCTTTTCCCCTTCCATTTACTCATTATTGTTTCCCCCTTTTCCCCTTCCATTTTCTCATTATTGTTTCCCCCTTTTCCCCTTCCATTTTCTCATTATTGTTTCCCCTTTTCCCCTTCCATTTTCTCATTATTGTTTCCCCCTTTTCCTCTTCCATTTTCTCATTATTGTTTCCCCCATTTTCTCATTATTGTTTTCCCCTTTTCCCCTTCCATTTTCTCATTATTTTGTCCCCCTTTTCCTCTTCCATTTTCTCATTATTTTTTCCCCCTTTTCCTCTTCCATTTTCTCATTATTGTTTCCCCCTTTTCCCCTTCCATTTTCTCATTCTTGTTTCCCCCTTTTCCCCTTCCATTTTCTCATTATTGTTTCCCCCTTTTCCCCTTCCATTTACTCATTATTGTTTCCCCCTTTTCCCCTTCCATTTTCTCATTATTGTTTCCCCCTTTTCCCCTTCCAATTTCTCATTATTGTTTCCCCTTTTTCCTCTTCCATTTTCTCATTCTTGTTTCCCCCTTTTCCCCTTCCATTTTCTCATTATTGTTTCCCCCTTTTCCTCTTCCATTTTCTCATTATTGTTTCCCCCATTTTCTCATTATTGTTTTCCCCTTTTCCCCTTCCATTTTCTCATTATTTTGTCCCCCTTTTCCCCTTCCAATTTCTCATTATTGTTTCCCCTTTTTCCTCTTCCATTTTCTCATTCTTGTTTCCCCCTTTTCCCCTTCCATTTTCTCATTATTGTTTCCCCCTTTTCCTCTTCCATTTTCTCATTATTGTTTCCCCCATTTTCTCATTATTGTTTTCCCCTTTTCCCCTTCCATTTTCTCATTATTGTTTCCCCCTTTTCCCCTTCCATTTACTCATTATTGTTTCCCCCTTTTCCCCTTCCATTTTCTCATTATTGTTTCCCCCTTTTCCCCTTCCATTTACTCATTATTGTTTCCCCCTTTTCCCCTTCCATTTTCTCATTATTGTTTCCCCCTTTTCCCCTTCCATTTTCTCATTATTGTTTCCCCTTTTCCCCTTCCATTTTCTCATTATTGTTTCCCCCTTTTCCTCTTCCATTTTCTCATTATTGTTTCCCCCATTTTCTCATTATTGTTTTCCCCTTTTCCCCTTCCATTTTCTCATTATTTTGTCCCCCTTTTCCTCTTCCATTTTCTCATTATTTTTTCCCCCTTTTCCTCTTCCATTTTCTCATTATTGTTTCCCCCCTTTTCCCCTTCCATTTTCTCATTCTTGTTTCCCCCTTTTCCCCTTCCATTTTCTCATTATTGTTTCCCCCTTTTCCCCTTCCATTTACTCATTATTGTTTCCCCCTTTTCCCCTTCCATTTTCTCATTATTGTTTCCCCCTTTTCCCATTCCAATTTCTCATTATTGTTTCCCCTTTTTCCTCTTCCATTTTCTCATTCTTGTTTCCCCCTTTTCCCCTTCCATTTTCTCATTATTGTTTCCCCCTTTTCCTCTTCCATTTTCTCATTATTGTTTCCCCCATTTTCTCATTATTGTTTTCCCCTTTTCCCCTTCCATTTTCTCATTATTTTGTCTCCCTTTTCCTCTTCCATTTTCTCATTATTTTTTCCCCCTTTTCCTCTTCCATTTTCTCATTATTGTTTCCCCCCTTTTCCTCTTCCATTTTCTCATTATTTTTTCCCCCTTTTCCTCTTCCATTTTCTCATTATTTTTTCCCCCTTTTCCTCTTCCATTTTCTCATTATTGTTTCCCCCTTTTTATTTTTGTACTTGTACTGTCTTTTGTTTCTTTGTTATCACCTTCACCAACTTTTTCTATTCTTTGTTTTCCTTTTTCTTCTTATTTTTTATCGAAAACTAATTAGTGATGTCACGAACATAACCTCAAAGTACGAAATTTTTGAACATCGATCGTTAATCCATAAATAACGAAGACGTAAAATAAATTTTAAATGCACCTTAAATTATTAATTGCTCTCATAAATATGTAGATAACACAACATTGAGAGAGAGTCGACGGAGTCTCTACGGTGCGTGAGTTTGGTTCCGTTTTATTCGGCGGCGGTCAAGGTTGAAAACCGGAGGCGGACGTTGAGTGGAACAACGACCATCGATGACCTATCTTCGTGTTTCGCTTGGGCATTTACGTATCGGATTTAGGGCGAACATCCTGTAATCATTTTATTTATATAGTACAGGAAATGTACAACCGAATAAAAAAATACTGTATGGGGCCGTCGAATACGTTTAATTAATAAATGAGGCTTAAAATGCTCCAACTATTGAGTCGATTGAACCTTGTAAGCGTGTAAATTCAAATATTTATTCATCAGCGATGTTCTTGAGATGTTTAATTGTTGTGCTCGACGACGAGTCGAAGTTGACGGCTCTATCCCGAACAACAGCGAACGGGGCGAGCACGCACATTTCCTACAGATCCGGTTTGCTGAAATTTGCGCACAATTCTCCCGTTTGTGCACGAAATTCATTTTGAAACGGTTCCACTTCTACATTTAGTATGTCGTTTTTTAATGTTGAGTCTTCCTGGTCGATAGGAATCAGACAGATGGAAATTATCGAATTTGTTATGTGATATTTCGACTAATAAGTAGTTACAAACCTCTCCTTGCGATTGCACGCCCATTGGAGATGTCGACATCGACTATATTCGTCGATGCATTAGCCAGGAATGTAGTTGTTGTCTCCTGTGAACAACGACAGAATACAATTTGGAAATATCGAATTTCGAAATGATTTCAGAGGTGAATAGTAGTAGATAATTGTCGCAACTTTTTAAACATGATTCGTTTAACAATATTTCATTTATTATCCGTAAATATTTTCGTTTTCTCGTACTATAAATACCTATAAACAGATTTTTTTTTTCGAACGGCTATAAAACATCACTTTCTTTTTTTGGTATGGAGATGCATCGTCTGTCTTGCATGCCGTAGTACCTTTTGTCTTGTTTCAGGAGGAGAAACTCGGTTGATTCGTTCCGCGTGAGAGACCGTAGAAAGTACTTTTTTTTTTTTTTTTTTTGGTTTGACTCACCACATCCGACCAAACAAATAATAAGTACTGGGAATAGTTATTTGTCGGATTGCACTTTCGATTATGTGGTTTTCTAGGGAAACGTTTTTCAAGCTTTCGAAATCTGTCATAAAATTATTTATGTCGTCCAATGACGTTTGACATTTGACGTTTAACCTGTTCATTTGTTTACACGAGTTTCCTTTTCACATCGATTTCAATTCTATTGTACAATTTTTCTAGAAACGAATTGTAGTTTTGGTATTTTCGTAAGTTCGCGGTAAATCGAATTCCGGCACGTCTAAACGACGTTAATCACAACTTGTTTCGAATGTAAACCATTAATTAACATACATGTAACGAATATTCGGTTCTTCATGTCACTTTTGTGCTCTTTGGCGCATTGAGGCAATTGAGGCGCATACAGAAATGTAGGTCGAACGAATACCCAGCGGACAGGATATTTATTTATTTATTTATAACAGTTGAAATGTTTGTTTAAACATTCGAATTTGCTTTCTCGTATAAATTTTCGTTAAATAAATATGACAATCAATTTTTTTTATAATCTACAACTTTTACAAGAAAATTCCAAAGTATACACTATTAAAAATATAAAAAAATCAAGACTTGAATGCAAATGTTTAATTTTGAGCGTTTATGTGGTGGGATTGTGGCAAAAATTAAACACCAAAGTCTACTAATTCTAATATATTCCGAGCTTTCTAATGCACATGTGTTAATTAATGTTTAATATTCTTAATTAATCAATTCCCAAAACGATGAATCATATATTCGAAAACTCGGAATATGTTAGATAGATTTTATGCTTTTGAATAATTTATCAATAAAATCATATAAAAGGGGTTCAAGGCTCAATACAAACAGAGCAATTGAAAAGAAACCGAACTCAAAAGTCACTAACTGGTTGCAAACCGATTTAGAACATGTCTTTGCACGTACACCAGACTCAATTTTGACCCAAACCTCACTGAACGATAAATCAATTTGGTTTATATAAAATTTCCAACAATTTTTAGTGTCCCAGACTTTTTTTTAATAATTTTTAAAAGATAGATAAAATTTGAAGGTTCTTTCAAATTATTTTGATAAAGAAAAGTCGAAACGTCAAATTTTATCTATTTTATTTTAAAAAAAAACTAATTTTGACACCTAAAATCAATAACATTTAGAAACTTTAACATAGCAAAAGGTCTAACAAATAAGAATTTGACGAAATAATTGTATTGGAACAAGATTTTTATTATAAAAAAAAAAACATTAACTCAGAATCGAACCAAATGATCCAGCCCAAACTTTTTTTTACAAATTTACAAACAATCTTTGAAATTTTGTCACAAAACTCGACTCCCAAGGATGCTCGATTCAATACAAGTTATAGGCGGCGATTCAAAGTTTACCAGAAACTTGAAAAACTTAGAAAAGTGTTTCCCGACCTTGTTTGTACCACGCCCCACTTTATACTTACTAAAATATAGATAGAAATCACAAATAAAAGTAAATAAATTTTCAAAGAATATAATGAAAAACCGCAATTGCATTCGAAAGACTCAATTTTCGAATTGCCCCTCGTTAAAAATCGAATAGCTCCAACGAGGAGCGTGGGCCTCACATTGAGATACATCGATTCCGAGTTGTCCAACATAATCCCACCTAGAGCATCTTCAAGACCTATTTAATCGGCGGACGTGGCTCGTAAACACCGAGTTCTCCCGCAGACGCCCGGAATGTCAATTTATCTCCTTTAACTCCTTCTTTTGGAGCGCCTTTCCCGAACAGTACAACCTACAGAAATTCACGGGCATAAATATAGTTCAAACAAAACGAAAGTTTCACTGGAACGAATTAGGTAATGACCTGCTGAAGCGAAAAATAATCTTCATCCATTGGAACCTTTGAGAGGCGTTGCCAGCGAATCAACAAATCAACAGATCGAGTTTTTTTTTAACTGGTTGCTCCATCTGTAGTCCGCCATTCGAATACAAATGTTATTCATTTCAAACTGGTTGAGCCGGCTTAAGAATCGAGAAATTTGTACTGCTGAGTTGGAATTTCTGGAACCGTTGGTGGTATTCATACTGAACACACTATTACTACACCAACACTCGCAATTACTCTGTCTGACGCACGTTTCGATAACCAAGTTATCGTCTTCGGAGACTGGAGGTGAACTGTTTACCTGTGGTGGTCTAAACAGTGTATTAAATACAAATTTATAGTGATTATATGGATATAAAGAGCAGCCAGATCATTTGCATCTATAATCTTGTCCATTTTCCAAATTTTCTTTTCTTTTTTGATCGTACGATTAACTGACTTTTCCACAGTTTCCAGACTTCAAATTTACAGCCTGTAGAAACAAGTGTTTGACATTGATTAAATTTGAACTGTGTTGCTGTATGGAAAAACCCAAAATCGTATATCCGGGAAAATATTTTTGGAAATAAAATCGATATTTCTAGATCTTAAGATACGGCCGTGTCATCTTCGATACGCAGGGTTTTCGAACAGTCCAAACCGTTTTCGAAAAAACTTATGATAGACCGAAAATTTGTATCTTTGAAATATTTAGATAACCAAAGGGTGATTCTAAAAAGATATCCATGTACATACATTCCATATTTTTAATTTAAAATATGTAATTTAAATATAATTATTTAACCACGGTAATTTTTATTTCAGGTAAGAAATTGTTTGTCGTCTGGACGTCCTGATTAAAGGTATTTTTATATATTTATATAGTATGTTGAATAACATTTGTTTCCCTCATACCCTACACACTGTTGCCACGTCCCCTGAAGCTTTCGAATCGAAATCGACAAATCGGGACTATAAGGAGGAGGTTTCGCCTTGTTCACCAGGAGGTTACCATAGTACTGCGCGTTCGTAGTTCATTATTTGACGAGGAAATTTCCTCACATGTCCAAAAACACTCCTCCATTCCATAAACGCGCGTTTTCTCCACGCTGTGTACCCGAATCTTGTCTGTGGTGAATATCCGGTGAAGGAGGTTCGTAGGATCAGATCCTGATATAGGATTCGCTCCATTTTCCAATTTCACGCATGTCCTTCGATGTCTTTAACTGTCCCGGTTGGTTTCTACGGACCTGCGCAGCGACACTGAATTTTTCGCGCGTTTATTAAAAAAATTCGCTTAATATTTGAACCACCCTCGTAATTTTAATATAAAAATTCGCATTCGGGCATCAAATTTTTCGGAATGTATTATCGTTTCTACCTGATATAAAACTAATTGAAGAAATTATAAAAGAAAAAAATAATAAGGAATTTCACAGCTTTCCATTCGTGGTCGATTTCACCAACAATTTTATCAATGCCAATGGCAAAAGTTTCTATTACCTTTTACTTTTGATTTCTCCGTATGATTGATCATGTTCAATGACCAAACATTGGAAATTTCGAGACTTTCACAAGACCAAACGTTCAAAAACTTCAACAGGCGACGGTCAGCCGAACGTTTACAACGATTTCACTTTCTTTCACATTTATCTAGATCATTATTAACGTAAAAATCGATATTTGATACTCCAATTTATGAAAAATTAAATAACCCAAACTAATAAAAAGTGAAATTCCGATCGACCCGAAATAAAAAACGAAAAACCGAAACATCATCCTCACGTGTTTGAATTAATCCACTTTTCCCATCGCGTCTCGTCGCCTACCGTACTACGAAACCGCAAAAGACGACTCACAAACCGAAAAACCGAAAAAGAAGAAGATCCAAAAAAAAAAAAACAACAAACAAACGTTTAAGAAAGAAGAATAATCAAACCAAGTGACCTAGTTGTGTGGGTGGAAGCGGTTGTTGCTAGCAACGCAATCTCACGTTGTTAGACTCGACTGGCTCATGTCGATGTAGGTTAGTGCAGTCAGATCTCGAAGCGACGTTGCCACAATCGACCGTTCGTACCATCGGACTTGCTGGTAATTCGTAGTAATCGACAATCGGAACCACATTTTCTAATATCGAAGATATTTCGAAATAAAGAATCGAATGTATAGAAAAAATGTGTTGCGCAGCAACAAAATGGGTCGTAGTATAGATAACACCCAGTATTACATACGTACGAGGTCTGGAAATCATCCGGATTCCATGACAATGACAATTAATTGATAATTTCCCAGATGTTTCGACTCGAATCATTATTTAGGAATAAACTTCTACAAAAAATATAAGAGAATTCTCACGGTGGAATGGCTACAAAAGATATAAAAAAGAAACTGATCATTTTTCATTTCCACATACTTTCCATCTTTGGTTTCGAAATGTTCGTACACACCGCCAGCTCAACTATTTTACCTCGTAACTCAGCCTTTAGCTTTGCGAACAAAAAATAATCGGACGAGGCTAAATCGGGACTATATGGTGGGTGTTCAATCTCTAGTATGCATGTACGGAAATTTCGAAATACGAAGCGGTGTGGATCCGAGAATGGTAATGGAACAAGCGTACGCCTCGGCTGATTTTAGCGCGTCTCTTTCCGATAATTCGTCACGGTAATATGCAGCGTTCACTTTTTTGGAAGTTTTCCATGGCCATTTGGAATCTCTTCTGGACGTCGGATCACAATAGACAACTTGACCGAGTGGACCGAGCATTGAACTTGTCATTAACTCGCGCATAAAGATTTTTGCGAACGCATTTTGCCACCAAGAAAGGAAATACGGTCTAGAGAAAGATACTGGTGCCAAAATAGAAGAACTAATGAATATGATAAGCTGGAAATTGTTAGACTACTCGAAAAGAAAATTGCTGGATTGGTTTTGAAAGGAAGTGAAGGAAAAGGAAGATAATGCGCAAAGGAGAAATGGCTACAAGATGTCGAGGTAGGAATGATCGAATGGAAAGAAGATCGGACCCGAGTATCTCGCATGGAAAATCGCGGTTGTTAGACAAAAGTCAATTACCAAAGGAAAATCGATTCAAGACTCCGTTGTAAGTGACCACAAATTGATTACAAATTGGTCTCGGAAAACTGAAATTTGTTTTTTCTGCGTAAGGATCAACAATCTGATATTGTTCGCGCGTACGGCGAACGCGTTGCCGCCGAGAAAACGTACCTCGCGCAAAACCGAATCCTTAGAAGCAGCGTTAAAGATCTGCTCGCTTTTCAGTTTCCCGAATTTCGAATTTCGAAACGTCTCGCCGGTGGTTTCTATAATTATGTTGGTTTTTACTAAAACGTGTACCAGATATCCTATTAGGGGTTACTTGGGGTCGAACGATTGTAAGCTGTAGTAAGTATTTTTACTTTGCCGGTTGGCGCATTTTTTGACCGATGATACGTCCAAGTTTCAAATCAGCTGTCCCAATGTGATTTCCGCGGCGCCTGGATTCGACCGTGCCATTTTGTAAATATACCCGAATAAGTCGAAAAGGAAGAATAAAATTTTTCGATATCTCGGTTCGTTTTCGAGATATCGATATTTGAAGTTGGAAAAGTTAACCTAACCTAATTTAATCTAACCTAACTTTCTCGTGGTGTATTTTGAGTGTAAAAAGTTCAAAAATCGTGAATTTTTTACAAATAAACTTGTCTAAAAAAATTTTCTTCGCGTGAGGATTATTTTAGTTTTATTTTACTATTGTTTCTTATGGGGGGCTTCGCCCCCTTGCTCCTGGACCCTGGTCTGCTCAAAAGGAACGGGTGATTTTGGAGAGGGGAGATGGGGGGCAGATTTTGTAGCGAGTAGATTTGGAATAAATTTTTTACAGTCGCTTTTCTTATTCGGTTGATTTGCATCGTTAAAAATGGGATAAACGATGCAAAAATAATTGCTAGAGAATTTTTTCAGGATAATTTTAAAATATTACAGTAGTCGAGCTTTTCAATTATAAAATAAATAATTTTTGAAAGCATTCAGAATCTACTTTTTGCTCGAAATTACTAATTAAATCCTCAAACTATCATTAAAAATATTTCTTTATTTTATAAATAATGAAAAACAACCGACAATTTTTTATGAAAGTGAAGAAAGTTTTCAAAAATGACTCATTTCGTTTTAAAAATCTGTTTTTTCCAATATAATTTTGGAGTAAATGATATAAAAATTAAATTTATATTGAATTTGAAGCGATATTCAAAATATTCAAACAAATTTTGAACTATAACGTTTGATTATAACTTTCAAGTATCGATATCTCGAAAACGAAGCGAGATATCGAAAAATTTCATTTTTCATTTTCGATTTATTTTGGGTAATTATACATTTTCGCGGTCACCTGGTTTTTTGGCTCCAGAAAATCGAAAAATGGATGGATTTTAATGATCTTGGTCTCAAAATGTTTCATTTTACGGCGGATTTATAAAAAAAATTAGTAGAAATAGCTGGAATGAAAATTTCTCATAGTTTTACTGTTTTAAATCGTAAAAAACGGTTTTGCAAAATAATCCTTTACAAAAAATTATGGTAATTATACACTTTCGCGGTCACCTGGTTTTTTGGCTCTAGAAAATCGAAAAATGGATGGATTTTAATGATCTTGGTCTCGAAATGTTCCCTTTTACGACGGATTTATAAAAAACACGGGGATAGTGGCTGAATTTGCGGTTTTCAATAGTTTTAAACCTTAAATAGTAGAAAAACTTTTTTTTTTCAAAATATTTTTTTATGTAAATTGCGAAAAAAAATATACGAACTTGATTCCACGACGTCAGAAACAGTTACGAAGGATTATATGTAGAAAGTCATTTTTTTTTGCATTTAAAGTCACGAAACTGTAAAAAATATTTATTTTTTTTAATTTTCGTATTTTTTTTTATAAATCCGCCGTAAAATGAAACATTTCGAGACCAAGATCATTAAAATCCATCCATTTTTCGATTTTCTAGAGCCAAAAAACCAGGTGACCGCGAAAATGTATGATTACCCAAAATAAATCATCAAACTATCAATAAAAAAATTTTTTTTATTTTATAAATAATGAAAAACAACCGACAATTTTTTATGAAAGTTTTTTCCAACATAATTTTAGAGTAAATGATATAAAAATTAAATTTATATTGAATTTGAAGCGATATTCATTTAAAACGAAGCATTGAACTCTGTTCAATAAAACAAATTTTGAACTATAACGTTTGATTATAACTTTCAAGTATCGATATCTCGAAAACGAAGCGAGATATCGAAAAATTTCATTCTTGATTTTCAATTTTTTTTCCTAATTAAACCACGGAAATTTCTCCACTAAATGTGGACAGTCTCCGTTCAAAAAATAAACATTTAATGTAATTTTTCTCTCATACTGGAAATTTTTCACAACCACCCATTTACGGACCCATAAAACGCCATTAAAATTTTAGCGGGAATTTATCAATATATGCGCAACTTTTCGGACAACCCTCGTATATAATTAATCATTTAAACATTTTTACATTCCGCTCATTTTAATAGTTCGAAATTCTACTACTACATTTTAAAATTTTAATATATATATATATATATAGCGGATTGTTATTGGGTATACGGCAACGTTGTTAGATTCGCCGCCTCCGCGAGGTGGGGATTCGAAGACTTTCCATACTGATACACCGTCTCTCGTCGAATGAGACGACTAAGACGATCAGTCTCATTTAAAGTTTGTTGTGTCGAACACGTCGCCGTAAGAACGTTACCGATAGGCATGTGATCGTGAACGCGCGCGTAGTTGTTGCCATGAGCCCCGCATCCGCAGGCAATCTAGAAGTGGAACGTTACATAGGTGCTTGTTTGATATCGCAAAACCGAGTCAAAAACAAACCGCCGCCGCCGCCGCCGCCGCAACGACAAGAACAATACAATAATAATAATAATAGGGATGTGACGCAGGATATTTATCGAAAACATCACGTCAATTACCGCTTGCAGAGATGCCATTCGGTGGAAAGTTGGAACGGCGGCGGTATGCCTTTTATTACTTTCCCCCATCATCATCATCATCATCATCATCATCATCATCAAAGAAAGGAAGATCAGAATTCGTTGGCTAAATTGGCGGTGCACACCCAGGGCGCCCCTTTGATTTTAACGAAAACTTTCCACCACAGAAAAAACAAAGTGGACAGAAACAACAATGGAAAAGTGTACGAAAATTCGATAAACAAGAAAAATGTCAAGTGTCAAAATAGTGCGGACGCTGCGAGCGTCGCGAGTGACGAAAGTTCCGGTTCGAATAATTCGGAAACGTGTTTACCGCGCATCATAAAACCGAGGAAGAGACGGAAAAAAGATAGGAAACCGCCGACGTTATCTAGACCTTTGAGTCAAGATTCGTCTTCTACAGATAGCGCCAGTCCCGACGTGGAAAACAATCGCATCAATTATTTATCGTTAAGTCCTTTTAATTTATTTAATTTTAGTCCTTACGGCGGCGCGTTAATGTTTCCCGAATCTTCTAAAATCGTCGATCGTTTGAACGATATCAACGAAACGCCCAAACTCCATCATTCCTTCGAAGACATCGAAGAACCAGACGAAGGAAAAGATGTTAACGGCAACCAATCGACCAGTAACTGTCAGTGTAGATATTGCGATCCCAGCGGACAAATTTGGGACGTCGATAGGGAATGTTACTCGCCCTTTTTAACGCCACCTTTGAAATCCTTCAAGTATCCCAATCTGGAAGAGGTTTCCTATTATTCTTCGCCGATATCTACCGATTGTTTGGAGCATACGTTATCGTCGATAACGTTGGAAAGTGACGGCGTTAAAAAGATCCCCGTCACGTCTTCGTCCAGAGACCTTGAAGTTTCCACCGAAATCGTCACATCTTTGAACGGTCACAGGGATTTGGAAATCAAGTTTTTTTCCACGCCCTGCCATGTGGATAACGACGCAAAAAATGATAATGGTACGAAAAAGTGTAATTTCGAAAATGATTTGGGATTAAATTTAGAAGAATGATTTTATAATGATGTCCATGAAAATTTTTTTCGAATTATCGTAACCACGTTCAAGTTTATTTATCTACCGAATACGAGTGGCGTGCCAATTGTACCGGGGTATTTACATCAAACTATTTATATACTCGAGGGTGTCGTCGGTTTTTACGAAACAGAAAATTAGTTAAATGCTATGACGGATATACAGATTTGTCGCCTGTAGCCTATTTCAATCATATAAATTACGTTTTTCGTCAATATTGTAATTTGATTATTTTCACGAATACGACGGTTGTTTCTAACAAAAAACATTTGAAATCTTCAAATTCAGTTTAGGATATTTATATAAAACCCTTGTAGATACCTCATTTTATAAATTCAATATTCTTTTTAAATACTTTTAAAAATATGCATCGATTCATTATAAATTGGACGGCATTATACGCCGTTATATTAAATATTAAATTATAAAACGCAAATAGACGAGTAAAACGTAAGGGCGTTTGGTTAAAACAGGATACCAGACGTGTACTGATACCTTTTTGTACCCAATTTGTCTATTAGAACTTCGGTTATTACGAAAAACATTTGAAATCTTTAAATTCAGTTTAGGATATTTATATAAAACCCTTGTAGATACCTCATTTTATAAATTCAATATTTTTTTTTAAATACTTTTAAAAATATGCATCGATTCATTATAAATTGGACGGCATTATACGCCGTTATATTAAATATTAAATTATAAAACGCAAATAGACGAGTAAAACGTAAGGGCGTTTGGTTAAAACAGGATACCAGACGTGTACTGATACCTTTTTGTACCCAATTTGTCTATTAGAACTTCGGTTATTACGAAAAACATTTGAAATCTTTAAATTCAGTTTAGGATATTTATATAAAACCCTTGTAGATACCTCATTTTATAAATTCAATATTTTTTTTTAAATACTTTTAAAAATATGCATCGATTCATTATAAATTGGACGGCATTATACGCCGTTATATTAAATATTAAATTATAAAACGCAAATAGACGAGTAAAACGTAAGGGCGTTTGGTTAAAACAGGATACCAGACGTGTACTGATACCTTTTTGTACCCAATTTGTCTATTAGAACTTCGGTTATTACGAAAAACATTTGAAATCTTTAAATTCAGTTTAGGATATTGTATTGTGGACCGTTAACGACCCTTTGGACGCTAATGTTATTTTTATTTAATTCTAAAAACCGTTGTAGATACCTCATTTTATAAATTTAATATTTTTTTTTAAATACTTTTAAAAATATGCATCGATTCATTATAAATTGGACGGCATTATACGCCGTTATATTAAATATTAAATTATAAAACGCAAATAGACGAGTAAAACGTAAGGGCGTTTGGTTAAAACAGGATACCAGACGTGTACTGATACCTTTTTGTACCCAATTTGTCTATTAGAACTTCGGTTATTACGAAAAACATTTGAAATCTTTAAATTCAGTTTAGGATATTGTATTGTGGACCGTTAACGACCCTTTGGACGCTAATGTTATTTTTATTTAATTCTAAAAACCGTTGTAGATACCTCATTTTATAAATTTAATATTTTTTTTTAAATACTTTTAAAAATATGCATCGATTCATTATAAATTGGACGGCATTATACGCCGTTATATTAAATATTAAATTATAAAACGCAAATAGACGAGTAAAACGTAAGGGCGTTTGGTTAAAACAGGATACCAGACGTGTACTGATACCTTTTTGTACCCAATTTGTCTATTAGAACTTCGGTTATTACGAAAAACATTTGAAATCTTTAAATTCAGTTTAGGATATTGTATTGTGGACCGTTAACGACCCTTTGGACGCTAATGTTATTTTTATTTAATTCTAAAAACCGTTGTAGATACCTCATTTTATAAATTTAATATTTTTTTTTAAATACTTTTAAAAATATGCATCGATTCATTATAAATTGGACGGTATTATACGCCGTTATATTAAATATTAAATTATAAAACGCAAATAGACGAGTAAAACGTAAGGGCGTTTGGTTAAAACAGGATACCAGACGTGTACTGATACCTTTTTGTACCCAATTTGTCTATTAGAACTTCGGTTATTACGAAAAACATTTGAAATCTTTAAATTCAGTTTAGGATATTGTATTGTGGACCGTTAACGACCCTTTGGACGCTAAAGTTATTTTTATTTAATTCTAAAAACCGTTGTAGATACCTCATTTTATAAATTTAATATTTTTTTTTAAATACTTTTAAAAATATGCATCGATTCATTATAAATTGGACGGTATTATACGCCGTTATATTAAATATTAAATTATAAAACGCAAATAGACGAGTAAAACGTAAGGGCGTTTGGTTTAAACAGGATACCAGACGTGTACTGATACCTTTTTGTACCCAATTTGTCTATTAGAACTTCGGTTATTACGAAAAACATTTGAAATCTTTAAATTCAGTTTAGGATATTGTATTGTGGACCGTTAACGACCCTTTGGACGCTAATGTTATTTTTATTTAATTCTAAAAACCGTTGTAGATACCTCATTTTATAAATTTAATATTTTTTTTAAATACTTTTAAAAATATGCATCGATTCATTATGAATTGGACGGCATTATACGCCGTTATTGAATATTAAATTATAAAACGCAAATAGACGAGTAATACGTAAGGGCGTTTGGTTTAAACAGGATACCAGACGTGAACTGTTGACAATTCGGTTTTCCGTGTGACAAAACATGTTTTTTAACTGGTACAATTGTATTTTGGACAATCTGCTACTTCAAACAGTAGAATATATTTGAAATAATTTGCTGTATTTGTGTATCTAAATCTTTAACTTAATGAAAATTCGTGGCATGAACTTTTCTTTCGACTATTAACTGTGGCGTAGTGTATTTTGTTGTATTGATTTTAAAAAGGAATTTTTCATATTTTTTATGAGTATGTGGAACTCGAATAAGGCTTCTTTGAGGCTCCTTTAGATAAGTCATACATTGAAGTTCGTCCAAGTATTAGTTTGTTTTCAAAATAATAAAAATCGTACGAGGATCGCTACTTAAGTTTCGAGATATGTCAAATCTGACATCGCCGTTTTAAAGTTTGACATTTTTAATGGTAAACGTACTCAGAACTTGTTGTCGTACGATACAAGCTATTTGAGTTGTTTCAAGATACTTGAAATACTCATTTTGGACAAAAAAAAGGAATTAGATTGCAAACATTATCGTGCCTGTGATTAAATTCATTCATTCATTCATTTCATTGACTTCATTCGCCCAGGAAGTAAATAAATCTCACCTAGCCACGCCACTGCTTATCGCACACCGTCTAACAGGTATATTTCGAACAAATTGTGTACATACGCTTTCCGACAGCTTCGGCCAATAGAAATGCATTTACGATTCGATGTTTTCATTGATAAACAGCGGAGATGATGAGTCCACGTGGACTGAAGGTTTGTTAGATATTTTATACGGGGAGTAAACATTATTTTTCCTTTCTTAATTTGGTATGAGTGACGTGCGTATTTATAAAATATTGATTGATCCGCTGCAATTGATATATACATCAACTTCGCCGATGTAAAATCAAATTGTAATGAAGAACGTGAACCAAAATATTATTTGTGAAAATATCGGAAAATTTAAGCATAACACATTCCCCAAAGCCTTAACTTTCTTGCTTTTTCGTCCTCGATAAATTCATTCATGTTCAGCCCTTATTTTCGTCATCATCTTCAAGGCGATCGTGTATATGCCTTCTGGAAGTATTTGAGAATCATCCAGATCTAAATTTTCGACTTCCTCCAGTAGTACAGCAACTGGAAGTGGTTTTTTTCAAAAAACATTCCCCAAAATCTTAACTTTCTATAGTCTTTTCGTCCTCGATACATTTATTCGTGCTCAGACCTTATTTTCGTCATCATCTTCAAGGCGGTTGTTTATATACATTCCGGAAGAATTTGAGAATCATCCAGATCTAAATTTTCGATTTCCTCCAGTAGTACAGCAACTGGAAGTGGTTTTTTTCAAAAAACATTCCCCAAAATCTTAACTTTCTATAGTCTTTTCGTCCTCGATACATTTATTCGTGCTCAGACCTTATTTTCGTCATCATCTTCAAGGCGGTTGTTTATATACATTCCGGAAGAATTTGAGAATCATCCAGATCTAAATTTTCGACTTCCTCCAGTAGTACAGCAACTGGAAGTGGTTTTTTTCAAAAAACATTCCCCAAAATCTTAACTTTCTATAGTCTTTTCGTCCTCGATACATTTATTCGTGCTCAGACCTTATTTTCGTCATCATCTTCAAGGCGGTTGTTTATATACATTCCGGAAGAATTTGAGAATCATCCAGATCTAAATTTTCGATTTCCTCCAGTAGTACAGCAACTGGAAGTGGTTTTTTTCAAAAAACATTCCCCAAAATCTTAACTTTCTATAGTCTTTTCGTCCTCGATACATTTATTCGTGCTCAGCCCTTATTTTCGTCATCATCTTCAAGGCGGTTGTTTATATACATTCCGGAAGAATTTGAGAATCATCCAGATCTAAATTTTCGACTTCCTCCAGTAGTACAGCAACTGGAAGTGGTTTTTTTCAAAAAACATTCCCCAAAATCTTAACTTTCTATAGTCTTTTCGTCCTCGATACATTTATTCGTGCTCAGACCTTATTTTCGTCATCATCTTCAAGGCGGTTGTTTATATACATTCCGGAAGAATTTGAGAATCATCCAGATCTAAATTTTCGATTTCCTCCAGTAGTACAGCAACTGGAAGTGGTTTTTTTCAAAAAACATTCCCCAAAATCTTAACTTTCTATAGTCTTTTCGTCCTCGATACATTTATTCGTGCTCAGCCCTTATTTTCGTCATCATCTTCAAGGCGGTTGTTTATATACATTCCGGAAGAATTTGAGAATCATCCAGATCTAAATTTTCGACTTCCTCCAGTAGTACAGCAACTGGAAGTGGTTTTTTTCAAAAAACATTCCCCAAAATCTTAACTTTCTATAGTCTTTTCGTCCTCGATACATTTATTCGTGCTCAGACCTTATTTTCGTCATCATCTTCAAGGCGGTTGTTTATATACATTCCGGAAGAATTTGAGAATCATCCAGATCTAAATTTTCGACTTCCTCCAGTAGTACAGCAACTGGAAGTGGTTTTTTTCAAAAAACATTCCCCAAAATCTTAACTTTCTATAGTCTTTTCGTCCTCGATACATTTATTCGTGCTCAGCCCTTATTTTCGTCATCATCTTCAAGGCGGTTGTTTATATACATTCCGGAAGAATTTGAGAATCATCCAGATCTAAATTTTCGATTTCCTCCAGTAGTACAGCAACTGGAAGTGGTTTTTTTCAAAAAACATTCCCCAAAATCTTAACTTTCTATAGTCTTTTCGTCCTCGATACATTTATTCGTGCTCAGCCCTTATTTTCGTCATCATCTTCAAGGCGGTTGTTTATATACATTCCGGAAGAATTTGAGAATCATCCAGATCTAAATTTTCGACTTCCTCCAGTAGTACAGCAACTGGAAGTGGTTTTTTTCAAAAAACATTCCCCAAAATCTTAACTTTCTATAGTCTTTTCGTCCTCGATACATTTATTCGTGCTCAGCCCTTATTTTCGTCATCATCTTCAAGGCGGTTGTTTATATACATTCCGGAAGTATTTGAGAATCATCCAGATCTAAATTTTCGACTTCCTCTAGTAGTACAGCAACTGGAAGTGGTTTTTTTCAAAAAACATTCCCCAAAATCTTAACTTTCTATAGTCTTTTCGTCCTCGATACATTTATTCGTGCTCAGCCCTTATTTTCGTCATCATCTTCAAGGCGATCGTGTATATGCCTTCCGGAAGAATTTGAGAATCATCCAGATCTAAATTTTCGACTTCCTCCAGTAGTACAGCAACTGGAAGTGGTTTTTTTCAAAAAACATTCCCCAAAATCTTAACTTTCTATAGTCTTTTCGTCCTCGATACATTTATTCGTGCTCAGCCCTTATTTTCGTCATCATCTTCAAGGCGGTTGTTTATATACATTCCGGAAGTATTTGAGAATCATCCAGATCTAAATTTTCGACTTCCTCTAGTAGTACAGCAACTGGAAGTGGTTTTTTTCAAAAAACATTCCCCAAAATCTTAACTTTCTATAGTCTTTTCGTCCTCGATACATTTATTCGTGCTCAGCCCTTATTTTCGTCATCATCTTCAAGGCGATCGTGTATATGCCTTCCGGAAGAATTTGAGAATCATCCAGATCTAAATTTTCGATTTCCTCCAGTAGTACAGCAACTGGAAGTGGTTTTTTTCAAAAAACATTCCCCAAAATCTTAACTTTCTATAGTCTTTTCGTCCTCGATACATTTATTCGTGCTCAGCCCTTATTTTCGTCATCATCTTCAAGGCGGTTGTTTATATACATTCCGGAAGTATTTGAGAATCATCCAGATCTAAATTTTCGACTTCCTCTAGTAGTACAGCAACTGGAAGTGGTTTTTTTCCAAAAAAAAATTAGTTCGACAGATGGCCAAGGGTTTGTTAACGACCCAGCAAACAAACACGGTTCATCATCCACGTACATCCTACTTAAATAAAATAAAATGAAGACATTCATTCACAAACAAAAATATCCCGATAATTTTCGAAAAAATTGATAACTATTCATAAAAACTTGGGTGACAGTGTCTAAAAACTTGGTAAAATGATTACTCGTATCTTATTTTTGGTAGATAGTTAAACTTGTGTTACCATTTAGAGTAAACTCATCTTGTGAAGGCGTCTCATGTAAATAAACTTGAGTTTCACTATGGTTTTATTAAAAAAAAAAAAAAAAAATGGAAATAAACGACGTTTTTGTACAATTTCTTTTCTATTTATTATATAATTGAAGTCGATTCAACTTCAACGCAGTCTTTCAAGTTTCTGAACAGATTTGTCTACATAACTTGTTCTTATACTAATTTTCATTAACACGTTGACTGCCAACTACGAAATTTTTAGCATAATTCAACCAAAAAAATGATTTTTTTGAAAAAAAGTCTACATTCTATAAATCTTTTGTGAAACAGTGTTTAAATCGTGTTAATTTTAGGTCTTTTCTGGTTTTTTTTGGTTAATTTTTTAAAGGCAGATCAAAATTTGACGTTTCGAATTAATTTTGAATCAGAAGAGACCTAAAACGTATCAAAAAGTCTAAGAAATCAGAGGTATTTCTCTTTTATATAGAACTGAACGAATTCGTAAATGAAAAGTACAAAAACGTGTTTTTTTTTGTGAAATTTCTCATTAAATTCAAATCTATTTTATCTTTGAATACGGATCATAGACAAACGAATATTCACTAGCTTCCAAATCTGTTTTTTGGCCAAGTATAAGAATGAGTTTGATCGTGAGTTTATTGACGAACCGCCTCCTCGGGATGAGTCATAATTTTGATTGTTAAGATCTTGTGGAGGAAAAAAAATTTATGGACATCACTTTTATGTGACATTCATAGAGCTGCGTAACTATAAAAGTGAAAGTGTTTAGTTTCTTGTATCAAGAATACTCAAATACTAAACGAAATTACGAAAAAAAAAAATAAATATTTTCATAGTGACAACAAAAGTTATTAATTAAAAATGTGTTCAACAGATTGAAATTTGATATACCCGACATTTTAATTATATTTAAAAGGTATAATTTTCAATAGTTGTATAACTTTATTTTAATTTTTTAATGTTCTCACTATCGAGAATCGAAATGACATCAATTTTGAAACAATTTTTGACTGGGACAGATCCCTTTGATCCACTCACTTATTCATCCGTTTTCGGTCACCTTGAAAGTGCTTAAACCACTCAAAAATACTTGAACGCGACTAAAATTCATCACCATACACATAAATTACAAGTTTCATGTGAAATATCACAACAATCCGTAATGTTTACATCAAAACTATACGAACGAAGGAAACGGCTATACGGATTTATAGTATATACGGTTTATCTCGATTTCTGGTAAAACTACAAGTCCTATGGAAAAAAGTCAAATGACAAAGTTGTGGGTAATACGGAGATCTACAACTTTTGTATTTTCACTTTTTTACATAACCTCAAAATTTATGTGGAAAATTCAAAAAATCGAGTTTTTCGTGTCTAATTTTTGTTTATTACGGCTTAAACGGCTATACTGATTTGTCTACAGATACGGTTTACATCGCATTCGAAAGAATAGGCTTCAGACTAAATAGATGAAAGTCTTTAAACTTTGACGCGTGCTTATTTTTTTTGCTAAAAATTCCAACAGTACGTTTTGTAACCAGTATATATACGGTTTATCTCGATTTCTGGTAAAACTACAAGTCCTATGGAAAAAAGTCAAATGACAAAGTTGTGGGTAATACGGAGATCTACAACTTTTGTATTTTCACTTTTTTTACATAACCTCAAAATTTATGTAGAAAATTCAAAAAAAATCGAGTTTTTTGTGTTTTTTTTTATTTATTACAAACAATATTTTTTTTTCACGAATTTTTGTGAAAAGTTGACTTTTTATGTCCAATATATACTGTAATTTATTTGATTCGAAATATTTATTTTTTCACGTTATTTTGACATAATATCGAAAAAGCACCGTAATTTTCAAACGAAAATTCTCCCGTTAAAATATCAGCTTTTCTCAAAAAGTAATTGAGACTTTGGTTCGTTGAAATATCTATTTCTCGATGGTGTAAAAAAATATTATCATCACCATGGTAAACTTTCTCAGAAAAGGCAAAAAATAAAACGAAAAAATCCGCATCCGAATTTTTTTTTTTAATAATTATGTACAGTTTTTAGATATTTATTAAAATTTTAAACTTTAAGACTTTTAGACTGTCACATTTTTCGTGTAATTAAAATTCAAAAAAAAAAAAAAATTTAATAAATAACAAAAAATTTCCAATTCGAATTTTTGCGTCTTATTTTTTACTTTTTTTGAGAAACTTTAATATGGTGATGGTCATATTTTTTCATATTATCAGGAATTAGAGATTTCAACGCGCAAAAAACTCACAAAATTTTTCAAAAAAGCTGATATTCTGACGGGAGAATTTTCGTTTTTTTGGTAACGTGAAAAATATTACAAATCAAATAAATTGCATTATATATGGGATATAAAAAGGTGAATTTTCACAAAATTTCGTAAATAAAAGGATTTTTTGTCAAAAATAAAAACGAGGTTTTTCGAATTTTACACATAAATTTTGAGGTTATGTAAAAAAAGTGAAAATACAAAAGTTGTAGATCTTCGTATTACCCACATCTTTTCTATTTCACTTTTTTCCATAGGGCTCGTAGTTTTACCAAAAATCGAGACAAACTGTTTTTCACCCTTAACCCTTTCAGCCCTGGATACTAGAAACCAAAATGAGGCTCCAGAATCTGGATACTTTTTTTGGAAATTCATAAATTTTATGATTTTATTCTATCACATATTTATTATCGGATGTTTTTACCATTAAAAATTTATTTGTTACAAATTTCAAGAAAATTCGTGACGTCAAGTATCGAAAATACAATTTTCAGGCCCCAAAAATTTATTACTGGGCATTTTTTTCGATTTACAACGTGCGACTCATGATTTTTATATATTTTTCAACGCCGGAACACGTTATTTATTATTTTTTTTTTTTCAATAAAAAAACGACTTTTTTAATACAACTTTCGGCCTCAAAGGGTTAAAAACTCGCCCCCTTTCCCTTCCCGCCCGTAAATTATTTTTATCACATTTTCCCCTTTCGCAAAGGGTTTCATCCTACTACAATTTTTTTTTTCAACACACGTAGAATGCAAATTAAAACCTAACCTAACCAATTCGATTCAACTCGCTCAATATTTTGTATTTCCTTCCAAATTCCACGGTCTCAAAGTTAATGTTCGAGTTACGATATTGAGCATGACATTGAACTATAAGTTTGTAATTAACGCTTTGAAAACAAACATCGCATGCAAAATATCCACCTCGGTCCGAGGACGAAACAATTTTTTTTACTCGTAACATGTTTTTTCACTCGAATAACTAACAATTTATTAAGAAAATTGCGTTGCAACTGAAACCTATTTAAACGAAAACTACACACAACTTTTCCGATTTTTCTATACTGGTTTTTCTTGTGTGTACCAGATTTTCAATAGAAAATTTCTTGCTACTTATAGAAAAGAGCCAAAAACAATAATAGAAGTTGCAATTAACAAAATAGACGATTCCGTATCGAATAAATAAAATAAATAGTTAAAAAAATGAGCCAAGAATTCAACTCCAGCCCAAAATTTTTTACCTATATGAAGAAAAGTTGGAATATGTGATAGAAGAACTTCCTGGGAATGATACTTGATCAAAAATTAACATTCTGATGAATCAGAAACACCAATAAACTTGGTGAAACAAGAATTTCCAAGAACCTCAAGATACAAACACTCTGCTGAACTGTTTGCCGTTCCAGAAGCAGAGTTTCAGAAAATTGGATCCAAGAATGTACTTTCAACAATATCCCAACCATCCTTTCGTCATTCATATTAAGATGGAGCTACTGCTTGCAGAAACAACAAGATTGATTTCATGTGGGACCCAAAGACGCTTATGAACTACCTGAAAGACTTCAAGCTACGTGGTAAAATCTAGATCTAAATCGAAGGTATCGGACCTTGATCAAACCATTCTTTGAACCCCTTTTGGCCAATGGACTAACCGCGGTCGATATGTTGGAGTTTCTTTTGATCAATATTCAATCCAAGAAGAAGGTTACAATGGCTAGGTCACTTAGAACCAATGGACTCTTGAAACTAGTTCCATGGAAGATACCAGAATAGTAGGAGAAGACCTTGGAGAAAAAAAAGCAAGATACCGAAAGAAGTGGATAGAAATTACGAGGCTGTGGACCTAAATGGTCTGCGGCAGATGTTTTTCTCCAATTTTGAATCTTTGAGACGTTGCCGTCGTTGTTTTCTGTTGCAAATTTTCTTTTGGCGCACATTCTTGAACCACCTCGGCCTCGATTTGTTACAGAACTATCTATAATGTGTTAGAATTTCAGTTTCAGGGTATTTTCATTCCTCAACTTCTACAGAAGTTAATTATCGACTTTTGTAAGGGTCTGTTTGGAGTTTTCGTGGTGTAGAGTTTTACTTGTTAGGTTCCATATGGTTTTGACCGTAGTTTCTCCAAATTCTGTACCATCTTTCTATCACCACAAAAGTCCATACAAATTTTTTACCGTAAACGATATTTTTTGGTTAATATTCTCGTCGGTATTGACATTTTCGAATATGAAATATTTGAAACGTCGTTGGTTGTCAGAAGACACCTAATTAATTGATTTCTTCGATCGATTCGATTTCGTGCAATTTTTCAATGGAACATTTTTCATTTAGTCATTACATAAAAATCTAATCGATCTCGCTGAAAACCTTTCTACGATACAAACAAAAACATTAACCGTAACGAATCCAATTTAGCTTTAACCGAGCTCTCTATCTTCGCACACTACTTTTCGCTAATTTCTTCACAATAGGTTGCTAAATTGGCCTGAATAACAATAACCTCGTTTCGCAGATGATTAGGTGCCCCAAGTTTTTGTTATTATAATTATGTAACTGAACTATTGCTACCGTTGTTTTTTTCTTAACAAATATCACTCACCTAAAGTTAGATCACATCGAGAAAAATGTATTAAACCGGTACTACACGATACGTCCAACGTTCGCACTCCTTCATCTACACGACGAATCCAAATTTGCCCCACAATTCGCTTTCCAACGTTGGCTAAACATATTAAACGGATTTTGGAACCTAAAGCCGGTACTACACGATACGTCCAACGTTCGCACTCCTTCATCTACACGACGAACCCAAATTTGCCCCAAAATTCGCTTTCCAACGTTGGCTGAACATATTAAACGGATTTTGGAACCTAAAGCCGGTACTAGACGATACGTCCAACGTTCGCACTCCTTCATCTACACGACGAATCCAAATTTGCCCCAAAATTCGCTTTCCAACGTTGGCTGAACATATTAAACGGAGTTTGGAACCTAAAGCCGGTACTACACGATACGTCCAACGTTCGCACTCCTTCATCTACACGACGAATCCAAATTTGTCCCAAAATTCGCTTTCCCACGTTGGCTGAACATATTAAACGGAGTTTGGAACCTAAAGCCGGTACTACACGATACGTCCAACGTTCGCACTCCTTCATCTACACGACGAATCCAAATTTGCCCCAAAAGTCGCTTTCCCACGTTGGCTGAACATATTAAACGGAGTTTGGAACCTAAAGCCGGTACTACACGATACGTCCAACGTTCGCACTCCTTCATCTACACGACGAATCCAAATTTGCCCCACAATTCGCTTTCCAACGTTGGCTAAACATATTAAACGGATTTTGGAACCTAAAGCCGGTACTACACGATACGTCCAACGTTCGCACTCCTTCATCTACACGACGAATCCAAATTTGCCCCACAATTCGCTTTCCAACGTTGGCTGAACATATTAAACGGAGTTTGGAACCTAAAGCCGGTACTACACGATACGTCCAACGTTCGCACTCCTTCATCTACACGACGAATCCAAATTTGCCCCACAATTCGCTTTCCAACGTTGGCTAAACATATTAAACGGATTTTGGAACCTAAAGCCGGTACTACACGATACGTCCAACGTTCGCACTCCTTCATCTACACGACGAATCCAAATTTGCCCCACAATTCGCTTTCCAACGTTGGCTAAACATATTAAACGGATTTTGGAACCTAAAGCCGGTACTACACGATACGTCCAACGTTCGCACTCCTTCATCTACACGACGAATCCAAATTTGCCCCACAATTCGCTTTCCAACGTTGGCTAAACATATTAAACGGATTTTGGAACCTAAAGCCGGTACTACACGATACGTCCAACGTTCGCACTCCTTCATCTACACGACGAATCCAAATTTGCCCCAAAATTCGCTTTCCAACGTTGGCTGAACATATTAAACGGATTTTGGAACCTAAAGCCGGTACTACACGATACGTCCAACGTTTGCGCCAACACTCGCTTTCGTCGGTTCATAAATATATTTTTGGGGCACACTATATATTATGAGTGATGCAAATTTATAATATGCTTAGTATATTTTCATTTTATTGGAAGCTAGTATCACTTTTTGATCGAAATGAATGTAATTTGGGGCCGGTCATAAAAATTATAGGAGATATTAGTTTTATTTTTTTTTTTTTTCGTCGACGCGGGGTTATTCGGACGTCGTGCTGCGCCTCTAGTCAACCCCCTAAATCGATTCGTCATTCCCCACGACGAGAAAATTTAAAATATCGTAAAATCCATCCTTATACTAAATAATACTATTTTACATAATCTAATTAACGTTATTTAAAACATCGGTAGCATCCATGAGTTCTGAATGTTATTAAATGTGAAAGACGTACACAAACGAGCTGAAAAGCTTTGAACAAACAATCGTAATTCATTGTTCTATGCGGAATCATGCGAAAACTCGGGAAGTATCCGTGGAAAGGTATTAAATCGACTCGATGTACGCAATGAATCATTTTAATAAATTGGTATCTTCATTGAATAAATAATATATTGTATAAACCGTATTAAACTTTCTATAATCTCGTATTGAAAGCAAAACATGACAGAACGAATTAATTAATTAATTAACTAACTGTTTTAGCATTAAACTTTATTATCAGGTTTTTATAGCACGGCAATCGGTTAATTATTAATTATTGCGCGGTTGTCGTTCTGTTATGAAACAATTTAGCGAATGGAATGGAAGAAAAGACCTACCAAGACCTCCACATTAACTCGCACTCGTCGATCTCCTCAATCAAACCGATTCCCCAGATCTTTCTCTTATTTCCGAGCAACCAGTTCCCGCAAACTTCCCTCAAATAATTCCTCCAATCCCTCAAAACCTCACTAATCATAGCCGGGTCTCCGTTCTAAAAATTTGCAGCGACCAGGAATGTATGGAAAAAATGATAGTCTGGTACCCTCCAACCATGTACCGATCCTTAGTTCCTTTTCCTTCCTACAGGAGCGTTTACTGCATATCCACCGATCTTACTGCACTTTTTTTATTATAGCACGAATTTTACTGCACCTTCTTTATCTCCTACACTTTCTAAAACACCCCAAAATGTTTAAAACGGACAAGACTTTGTTATAAACTAACAGCAAATTAAGAATAATTCGAACCGAAATCCAAATTGTGAAACGAAACGTAAGCTTACATTATTTTCCCGCCCAAACAATAAATAAACTCTAGGTTAGGTTAGGTTAGGTTGGTAGAGGCGCACTGTAGTCTCTCCTAACCTAACCTAACCTAAAAATCAAAACTTGGAGGTCACAATGACGATGTCTTCTCGCGGGCGCCCTTAACGCATTTATCCTTCTGGAAATCGCGAAAATGTGTGGAAAAGATTGACGACGTTCATAAAGAGGAAGTATCCTGAAGGAAATTTCGTGTTTTGGCCGGATACGGCAACTGTTCACTTTGCGGCAGCTTTTGCAATGAAGCTAATCGAGACGGTTTCGACGAGATTTGAAACGAAAAGTTATGAAGTAACTACAAATTAATAATTGAAAAAGATCCGACCGGGTGCTGGATTCTGTTATGTAAAGTGCAAATAATTAAATCACAAACAAACAGTTTGTACGAATTTTTTGTCGTCGAAATCTCAGTTGATAACGAAAGACCAAATCCGCCCCCCAAATTTTCTATCTTCTTGCTGTAGAATGATGATCTCCAAACTTGGATTTAAAAATTCATTATGTAATCGATAATAATCGATTAATATCTCGTTATTCTCAAAATAATCGATTATTTTCGATTAATCGAACGAAATTTATATGGTTATTCAATTAGAAATCGATATTTATTTCACATAATGACACAATTTTGAGAAACGTACTTAACAACACCGGTATAACTGTTTTTTTTTAATTCTCACTGGCTTATTATCCTCATCGGGATCCATAAAATTGCGTTTAATAATCATCACGAACCGCCGAAGGCCATTACGTAACGTATTTCATTGTTTATAACGTATAAATGTTGCCAAATTTAGTGATTTGTCAGCGAAAATAAATTTTTATTTGGTTCGACGAAAAATTGTAGAAAATCAGGACTCGAGACACGATTTGTTGTAGTACTAAATAGGGGATGAAAATTAGTACGAATTTCGACTTAACGATAGGTATTTAAAACATTTGGCACAATACAAATTAAAAAAAAAAAAATGTTTTTTTTGGTGGCTTGTTGTTTTCAACACGTGAGTACGGGACAATTCATGTCGTATCTTACCGAAAGCCTTCTTAAAGTCCAAATAACGGAGGTACCGTCTCTACCGGTTCTCTTATAGTCTGTTTATGTCTATCCGCCAATCCAGCCACATCTCCATGTTGACTTCATAGTCAGTAGGAAGTACTACCTGCCTAAATATTTCTGCTACGTTCCGATTTATGAAATCCTCACCCGGACAAGACTATAATTAGATGCGTATTTCATATTTTGAGGTGCAGTACGGTTAAATAATAATTGTGTGCATTCATCTGTACGTAGCAGAAATAAATTGTTATTTCTTATTGTTTTTTTTTTTTTTTCAAATTGCGGTTAGTCGACTTTCACTTTTACCTAGTTGCGTACTAAGATATAATTATCTAACATTAACGTGTTGCGTGTTGGGCCGTTTCCGTAGATTTGTTTTTTAATAGCGCAAAAATGATAATTATAAGAAATGAGATTCGCCTCGCTTACGTCACACAATTCCTTTGGAAAAATTGGTTTTATGAAACGCATAATTGACGTGACAGTTGACACATAAGCGCACGACATCATAGACATTTGACACATTGACGAATAGTTAATGACAGATGACACACAAGACTGATTACGATAGATAGATAGGTGACAAATGACAAATAACGTTCGGTAGTGACGCGGGAGGTCATAGAACACAAAACTAATAACGATGGATAGCATCATAGATAAATAGTTAGTGACCGATGACGAATAGTGTCCGCTGGTGACGCAGATAATCACGCAACACAAAACAGACGACAGACAAGACTGATAACGATGGATGGCATCACGAATAGATGACACATTGAAGGATATTTAGTGACAGATGACAAATAACGTTCGGTAGTGACGCATAAGGTCATAGAACACAAAACTAATAACGATGGATAGCATCATAGACAAATAGTTAGTGACCGATGACGAATAGTGTACGCTGGTGACGCAGATAATCACGCAACACAAAACAGACGACAGACAAGACTGATAACGATGGATGGCATTACGAATAGATGACACATTGAAGGATATTTAGTGACAGATGACAAATAACGTTCGGTAGTGACGCATAAGGTCATAGAACACAAAACTAATAACGATGGATAGCATCATAGACAGATGACACATTGACGGATAGTTTGTGACAGATGACAGAATATAAGACTTCCGCAAGGAATAGGACAGTCCACTTTCATTTACGCCACACAATCCAATTTGGTGACATCACAAATTTTATTATAAAGTGAGATAATGTCGTGTAATTTGTGACGTCAGAAGACAATCTGACAGATTTGGTTAGGTAGATCGTCCTATTCTCGGTAGGAAGGTCGTTGGGAGATCTTAGAACATGTGACAGGTGACATACAAGACAGATAGACGTATGACACATTGACTGATAGTGACAGACAACGGAATATAATATATGACAAGCAACACACGCTGATGACGAAGAGTGTCATAGAACATAAGACAGATGACGCACTAGACTAATGACGATGATTAGCATCAATGACAAATGACAAATTGACATGACAGAATAAAATATATGACGAACAGCATACGCTGATGACGAAGAGAATTATAAAACATTTATGACAGATGACGCGCAAGAGTAATGACGATGGTTAACATCAATGACAAATGACAAATTGACAGGTAGTTAGTGACATGACAGAATATAATATGACAAACAATGCACGTTGGTGATGGAGGGAATCATAAAATATATAACAGAAAATTGTGTGACATATTACAAATGAAGAATCATAAAATATAGGACAGATAACACATGCGACAGATAGCTCAAGTGACAGGTGTGTAGGGTATAATCGACCCTCTGTTAGTAAAGTCGTCACTAGACCAAAGGGTTACATAACTTTATTAAAAGATAGTAGACAAGAGGAATGACAAATGACACATGTTGTGATACAATACAAGATGAGTGACGCACGTGACGTATGACAATCGGACCAAAAAAATTGTACACTAATGACCTTTTTTTGACCAATTTTATGCCAGTTTAGGCTCTGTTTGTCCTTCAATTCTTAGATTTAAGGATTTATTTGCAGCTATTTCACTATTCATAATGCAAAGTGTTTTGGATAGTGCTTCTGAAATATTTCGCATTTGTTGCTTTGGTTCTTCTTCTTCTTTTTCTTGTACCATCTCAGTTTCGGAAGTTGGCTATCATCAAAGGTGTTTTGACTGAGCCAAAATATTCTTCAGTGTTCCCACTTCCAAGTTCAGTTGGTGGCTGCAGAGAAGCTTTGTAATCTTCATAAACGACGCACAACCTTTTTCAATTCAAGTCCCTATTTCTAAACAGTACTACGTCTCGAGTCTTTCCAGTTTTTTTCCTTCCACGTAAAGTTATTTATCGGGAGCTTCAATTTTGGAAACAATCTTTGGTCTCCATTATTCATGAAACACGTCTGCCGAGTTACTTCATCAGCTTTTGAACAGCGTCGCCTTTATGGTACGCCGTGGTAAGAAAGATAATAGTCCGTTCTTGTTATAAACTATGTAAAATCAAGATAAAACTTCATAGAACGTGTCTGCCGAGTTACTTTATGTAAAATCAAGATAAAACTTCATGAAAAACGTCTGCCGAGTTACTTCATCAGTTTATAAACAGCGTCGCCTTTATGGTACGCCGTGGTAAGAAAGAGAATAGTCCGTTCTTGTTATAAACTATGTAAAATCAAGATAAAACTTCATAGAACGTGTCTGCCGAGTTACTTTATGTAAAATCAAGATAAAACTTCATGAAAAACGTCTGCCGAGTTACTTCATCAGTTTATAAACAGCGTCGCCTTTATGGTACGCCGTGGTAAGAAAGAGAATAGTCCGTTTTTGTTATAAACTATGTAAAATCAAGATAAAAGTTCATAGAACGTGTCTGCCGAGTTACTTTATGTAAAATCAAGATAAAACTTCATGAAAAACGTCTGCCGAGTTACTTCATCAGTTTATAAACAGCGTCGCCTTTATGGTACACCGTGGTAAGAAAGATAATAGTCCGTTCTTGTTATAAACTATGTAAAATCAAGATAAAACTTCATAGAACGTGTCTGCCGAGTTACTTTATGTAAAATCAAGATAAAACTTCATGAAAAACGTCTGCCGAGTTACTTCATCAGTTTATAAACAGCGTCGCCTTTATGGTACACCGTGGTAAGAAAGATAATAGTCCGTTCTTGTTATAAACTATGTAAAATCAAGATAAAACTTCATAGAACGTGTCTGCCGAGTTACTTTATGTAAAATCAAGATAAAACTTCATGAAAAACGTCTGCCGAGTTACTTCATCAGTTTATAAACAGCGTCGCCTTTATGGTACGCCGTGGTAAGAAAGAGAATAGTCCGTTTTTGTTATAAACTATGTAAAATCAAGATAAAACTTCATAGAACGTGTCTGCCGAGTTACTTTATGTAAAATCAAGATAAAACTTCATGAAAAACGTCTGCCGAGTTACTTCATCAGTTTATAAACAGCGTCGCCTTTATGGTACACCGTGGTAAGAAAGATAATAGTCCGTTCTTGTTATAAACTATGTAAAATCAAGATAAAACTTCATAGAACGTGTCTGCCGAGTTACTTTATGTAAAATCAAGATAAAACTTCATGAAAAACGTCTGCCGAGTTACTTCATCAGTTTATAAACAGCGTCGCCTTTATGGTACACCGTGGTAAGAAAGATAATAGTCCGTTCTTGTTATAAACTATGTAAAATCAAGATAAAACTTCATAGAACGTGTCTGCCGAGTTACTTTATGTAAAATCAAGATAAAACTTCATGAAAAACGTCTGCCGAGTTACTTCATCAGTTTATAAACAGCGTCGCCTTTATGGTACGCCGTGGTAAGAAAGAGAATAGTCCGTTCTTGTTATAAACTATGTAAAATCAAGATAAAACTTCATAGAACGTGTCTGCCGAGTTACTTTATGTAAAATCAAGATAAAACTTCATGAAAAACGTCTGCCGAGTTACTTCATCAGTTTATAAACAGCGTCGCCTTTATGGTACGCCGTGGTAAGAAAGAGAATAGTCCGTTTTTGTTATAAACTATGTAAAATCAAGATAAAAGTTCATAGAACGTGTCTGCCGAGTTACTTTATGTAAAATCAAGATAAAACTTCATGAAAAACGTCTGCCGAGTTACTTCATCAGTTTATAAACAGCGTCGCCTTTATGGTACACCGTGGTAAGAAAGATAATAGTCCGTTCTTGTTATAAACTATGTAAAATCAAGATAAAACTTCATAGAACGTGTCTGCCGAGTTACTTTATGTAAAATCAAGATAAAACTTCATGAAAAACGTCTGCCGAGTTACTTCATCAGTTTATAAACAGCGTCGCCTTTATGGTACACCGTGGTAAGAAAGATAATAGTCCGTTCTTGTTATAAACTATGTAAAATCAAGATAAAACTTCATAGAACGTGTCTGCCGAGTTACTTTATGTAAAATCAAGATAAAACTTCATGAAAAACGTCTGCCGAGTTACTTCATCAGTTTATAAACAGCGTCGCCTTTATGGTACGCCGTGGTAAGAAAGAGAATAGTCCGTTTTTGTTATAAACTATGTAAAATCAAGATAAAACTTCATAGAACGTGTCTGCCGAGTTACTTTATGTAAAATCAAGATAAAACTTCATGAAAAACGTCTGCCGAGTTACTTCATCAGTTTATAAACAGCGTCGCCTTTATGGTACACCGTGGTAAGAAAGATAATAGTCCGTTCTTGTTATAAACTATGTAAAATCAAGATAAAACTTCATAGAACGTGTCTGCCGAGTTACTTTATGTAAAATCAAGATAAAACTTCATGAAAAACGTCTGCCGAGTTACTTCATCAGTTTATAAACAGCGTCGCCTTTATGGTACGCCGTGGTAAGAAAGATAATAGTCCGTTTTTGTTATAAACTATGTAAAATCAAGATAAAACTTCATAGAACGTGTCTGCCGAGTTACTTTATGTAAAATCAAGATAAAACTTCATGAAAAACGTCTGCCGAGTTACTTCATCAGTTTATAAACAGCGTCGCCTTTATGGTACGCCGTGGTAAGAAAGAGAATAGTCCGTTTTTGTTATAAACTATGTAAAATCAAGATAAAAGTTCATAGAACGTGTCTGCCGAGTTACTTTATGTAAAATCAAGATAAAACTTCATGAAAAACGTCTGCCGAGTTACTTCATCAGTTTATAAACAGCGTCGCCTTTATGGTACGCCGTGGTAAGAAAGATAATAGTCCGTTTTTGTTATAAACTATGTAAAATCAAGATAAAACTTCATAGAACGTGTCTGCCGAGTTACTTTATGTAAAATCAAGATAAAACTTCATGAAAAACGTCTGCCGAGTTACTTCATCAGTTTATAAACAGCGTCGCCTTTATGGTACGCCGTGGTAAGAAAGAGAATAGTCCGTTCTTGTTATAAACTATGTAAAATCAAGATAAAACTTCATAGAACGTGTCTGCCGAGTTACTTTATGTAAAATCAAGATAAAACTTCATGAAAAACGTCTGCCGAGTTACTTCATCAGTTTATAAACAGCGTCGCCTTTATGGTACGCCGTGGTAAGAAAGATAATAGTCCGTTTTTGTTATAAACTATGTAAAATCAAGATAAAACTTCATAGAACGTGTCTGCCGAGTTACTTTATGTAAAATCAAGATAAAACTTCATGAAAAACGTCTGCCGAGTTACTTCATCAGTTTATAAACAGCGTTGCCTCTGTGGCACACAACAATAAATTGTGTTTTTAAAGAATTAATGAATGAAATGTTTATCTGTATCAGTTTCTATTGGTAAGACTCGAAAATAAAATTTTTGCGTTATTAAAATATCGAAAATTCAACGATTATAATAATATGGAAAAAGTTGTGATATCAATCTACCGTTCATTCACGAAATTACTGCTATACTTTCACTTTATACTACACGCTCTTTTGTTTCGTTTCGACTATTGTTATAAACAATTTCCGCAAGTATCATATAGTTAGATCTTATTAAAACTTTCTCCGAAAGGTTCGTTCTGGTGCTTGCGGAAATAAAATGCGTAGACATTTTTTTTTTGACACGATTATTATAATTTTGTTTTAAATTTACAATTGTTAAATCTAGAGAGAGAAAGTTTGTGATGCATAGGACGTGAATTCATTCCGAAATTGTCCAAATTAGTATATTCGTTCTTGATGATCACAAATTTTCTTTTTCATTCGACGATGTTTATCTGTAAGATTTTTTTTTTGGCCGTTCTGTTTTCTATTTATTTGGTTTACATTTACCAATATATTTTTGGTATATGTGTGTCTTAGATTATATGAACTATTAAAAGAAATTTGCTTCTTTGACATTTTGTTTCAATTCACAACCTTTTTTTCTATACAAAATAGTGCCACGAACAACTTACGGGGTGTTACTATTAAATAACGACACTATTATGACGGTTATTCAACCAGAAAATCGTTAAAAAATAATAAGTTTAATCGGAGGATCAATCAAAAACGTGTAATTCGACTCGATTAACAATCACGTGTCGTTAGATACGCGAGATATAAATTATAACAAACCTCGTATTTACATCATCCACACAATCTACTCATTCACCGAATTTTTATCGACAATATTAGATTATTGTTAATTCTTATCGATGTATGAGTTGAAAATATCCCAGTTATTTGAAAAATATGGTTTTATTAAGTTGCCATAGATTGGAGCCGCTCACCTTTAATCAACACGTGTGGATCTTGTTTAAATACATGGAATGTAGTAAACGGCTATACTGATTTGTCTACAGACACGATTGACATCGCATTCGAAAGAATAGGCTTCAAATTAAACAGATGTCAGTCGTTAACTTTTTTTGTAGTTTCGTTACTAGATTGCTGTTAACTTGTACACCAATTTCTGATTGTTAAAACAGCTTCTAATGATTCTCGTCCCCAGCGAAACAACTTACGGGGTGTTACTATTAAATAACGAGACTCATATGACGGTTATTCAAAGAGAAAATCGTTAAAAAAATAATAAGTTTAATCGGAGGATCAATCAAAAACGTGTAATTCGACTCGATTAACAATCACGTGCCGTTAGATACGCGACATATAAATTATAACAAACCTCGTATTTACATCATCCACACAATCTACTCATTCACCGAATTATTATCGACAATATTAGATTATTGTTAATTCTTATCGATGTATGAGTTGAAAATATCCCAGTGATTTGAAAAATATGGTTTTATTAAGTTGCCATAGATTGTAGCCCCTCACCTTTAATTAACACGTGTGGCTCTTATTTCAATACATGGAATGTAGTAAACGGCTATACTGATTTGTCTACAGACACGATTGACATCGCGTTCGAAAGAATAGGCTTCAAATTAAACAGATGTCAGTCGTTAACTTTTTTTTGTAGTTTCGTTACTAGATTGCTGTTAACTTGTACACCAATTTCTGATTGTTAAAACAGCTTCTTATGATTCTCGTCCCCAGCGAAACAACTTACGGGGTGTTACTATTAAATAACGACACTATTATGACGGTTATTCAACCAGAAAATCGTTAAAAAATAATAAGTTTAATCGGAGGATCAATCAAAAACGTGTAATTCGACTCGATTAACAATCACGTGCCGTTAGATACGCGACATATAAATTATAACAAACCTCGTATTTACATCATCCACACAATCTACTCATTCACCGAATTTTTATCGACAATATTAGATTATTGTTAATTCTTATCGATGTATGAGTTGAAAATATCCCAGTTATTTGAAAAATATGGTTTTATTAAGTTGCCATAGATTGGAGCCGCTCACCTTTAATCAACACGTGTGGATCTTGTTTAAATACATGGAATGTAGTAAACGGCTATACTGATTTGTCTACAGACACGATTGACATCGCATTCGAAAGAATAGGCTTCAAATTAAACAGATGTCAGTCGTTAACTTTTTTTGTAGTTTCGTTACTAGATTGCTGTTAACTTGTACACCAATTTCTGATTGTTAAAACAGCTTCTTATGATTCTCGTCCCCAGCGAAACAACTTACGGGGTGTTACTATTAAATAACGACACTATTATGACGGTTATTCAACCAGAAAATCGTTAAAAAAATAATAAGTTTAATCGGAGGATCAATCAAAAACGTGTAATTCGACTCGATTAACAATCACGTGCCGTTAGATACGCGACATATAAATTATAACAAACCTCGTATTTACATCATCCACACAATCTACTCATTCACCGAATTTTTATCGACAATATTAGATTATTGTTAATTCTTATCGATGTATGAGTTGAAAATATCCCAGTTATTTGAAAAATATGGTTTTATTAAGTTGCCATAGATTGGAGCCGCTCACCTTTAATCAACACGTGTGGATCTTGTTTAAATACATGGAATGTAGTAAACGGCTATACTGATTTGTCTACAGACACGATTGACATCGCATTCGAAAGAATAGGCTTCAAATTAAACAGATGTCAGTCGTTAACTTTTTTTGTAGTTTCGTTACTAGATTGCTGTTAACTTGTACACCAATTTCTGATTGTTAAAACAGCTTCTTATGATTCTCGTCCCCAGCGAAACAACTTACGGGGTGTTACTATTAAATAACGACACTATTATGACGGTTATTCAACCAGAAAATCGTTAAAAAAATAATAAGTTTAATCGGAGGATCAATCAAAAACGTGTAATTCGACTCGATTAACAATCACGTGCCGTTAGATACGCGACATCTAAATTATAACAAACCTCGTATTTACATCATTCGCCGAATTATTGTCAACAATATTAGATCATTTGCATTAAACCCCTCGCGAGAGCTACTGATCTATGTTTTGCGAGATAATCTATTACCGCCATAAACAAATAGTGATAGATGTTGTAGCGCGAATGTGCTAGTCACGACCGATGACGATTTTATGGGTCTACACCGTTGAGTACATAGATTACGGGATTCACCTCATGGTAATTTGAATTGTAATAGGACGTAAGTGTACCAGAAAACAAACAGCTGGTCTAACGCTGATTTAAATAAACATTACCGGTAACGAGAAATATAAAGACGGTATTAGAAATTGATCAATTTTCTTGTTGTGATTACCTTTTTTTTTATTTTTGATAAATATACATGATTAGTCTTGTCGCTAGCGTTAATTATTGTCCCTTATAAGGGCACTTTTGATTTGAATCAACTCTTTAAGAAGATTGAAGCATTGCCATGAAGCAAACTCTCTCACTCCTCGATAACTTTTTAACGCAACTGCCTTTGATTCCTTGAAATCAATCAAAAGGATACCCACGGAGTCCTAAAATATTGTAGCCAACACTTTTGTGGTGCTTTTCGCGACCTTTGCTCTTTTTGGGCACTGCGCCATTCAACGGAATCTCTTTTGGACGTTTATTGATCTTTCCGAAAAAACTGACAGCATTCAACTAGTCGTTGCTTCGGCATTAAGGATTCGAGGCGCCCAGGCATCCAACTTTTGTCATATTCAAATGGTCTTCTAGGATCTTTGGAACAGTTATTTTGGAATTGCCGATCCGTCGGCAATTTATACAGTTTTTAGAGGCCGGTCTACTAATTTGATGTTATCTGGAGTAGTTACTGTCAAAAAACTTCCCCTACGTAAGTCATCATCTGATGATTCTCGATTTTTACTTTGAATTTTTGAAATTGATGGACACAAGTCACCGTAAACCTTCTTTAGTCGGCCCCAAATTCAATTCGAGACATTTTTTAAATGGAGTGATCGTTCGAGCGTAATCGGCAAGTTGAAACTTGCGAACGCTCTCTAGTTTCCATAAGAGGCCATTAAGGGATCACAGGGACAGTTTCGTCTCAACATATACCTGAAGATGCTAGATCTAGAAGGCGAAACCTCTATCCACATTCTCTCGAAGTTTGGGAACTCCAGAGTGCTACACCTGGGAGCGTTTGAAAGAGAAGAAGATCTCGGACATTCTAGACTTTTAGGCCAGGGCATTAACGAAATTACGTGACAAAATTAATAGAAAACATACGGCGATTATACGGTGGCGTACGAAAGTAATGGTTCGAGATATATAGGGTTAAACTGATCTTCTTCACGTATTTCGTCAGAATGGCCTGGTTCTGATTAACACCATAGCCAATCGGCCTACATTCCGTATCCATGTTTGGTTCTTAATCTTCGAATTTTAATATGTTTCAACGATTAAATTTTACTGTACTAATATGAGGTACGATTTTAATCGATGAGGATTTCCAAGGATTTTTCGAATTCTCGAAAAGAAGGAAGGGTATTGAAAAGAACGATGATCGTAAGTGCAAGATGATGGCGAGAGATACGTGATGCATGGCGGCATTAAAAAGGAAGATAGTGAAGCGCGATCATGTCTCTAGGAAATTTATTCAAAGACCATCGACTTGGAAGAGATGAGATTCGATAGATCGATACCGAATGAATTGCTTTTTTTTTTTTTTTCTAAATGAAAAATCGATAAATTTTTCGACAAAAACGGGATTCAGCTGTACGATAAGTACGTACAAGCACGTCCTGAAAATCGGTATTGCTTTTATCGATTTAAAAAAATCGATAGCTTGGGCGAATTTTTAAAATGGATAAAATCGTGGCCGCCAATAGATGATTTTTCTAAATAGTAGTAAAAAAAAGTTGTAACTCATTCTATTTTTTAAAAAAAGGAGTCAAAAACTTGAAAAAATTATCTAAATTCACTAGATTTTCCATAATTGAATAGTTTATTTTTCTTTTGGAAGATGTGCACAAAAAATTGTTTGACAGGAAGTAGATCTAACATTAGGTGGTTGGTGCCTATAACCATATCTATGTAAAAATAGACAATTTTGAGTTACAATGGCTCTTTAATGGTGTTCTAAGCAATTTAGTGTGAAATCGGAATGATGTTTTTATCTCAAAAAATTTAAATGTGACAGTCAACAGTTTCGTTCTGTATTTATTTACATACCGAAAGTTGCGTTTTGTGTGTTCCGTGTATTGAAAATGACAGTTCCGTACTGCAAAACACTTTCGGAACGTTCTGATGTAAACAAGTTTAACTTCCTTAAATGTGACAGTTGACAGTTTCGTTCTGTATTTATTTACATACCGAAAGTTGCGTTTTGAGTGTTCCGTGTATTGAAAATGACAGTTCCGTACTGCAAAACACTTTCGGAACGCTCTGGAGTAAACAAGTTTAACTTCCTTAAATGTGACATTCGACAGTTTCGTTCTGTATTTATTTACATACCGAAAGTTGCGTTTTGAGTGTTTCGTGTATTGAAAATGACAGTTCCGTACTGCAAAACACTTTCGGAACGTTCTGGAGTAAACAAGTTTAACTTCCTTAAATGTGACATTCGACAGTTTCGTTCTGTATTAATTTACATACCGAAAGTTGCGTTTTGTGTGTTCCGTGTATTGAAAATGACAGTTCCGTACTGCAAAACACTTTCGGAACGCTCTGGAGTAAACAAGGTTAACTTCCTTAAATGTGACAGTCGACAGTTCCGTACTGCAAAACACTTTCGGAACGCTCTGGAGTAAACAAGTTTAACTTCCTTAAATGTGACATTCGACAGTTTCGTTCTGTATTTATTTACATACCGAAAGTTGCGTTTTGAGTGTTTCGTGTATTGAAAATGACAGTTCCGTACTGCAAAACACTTTCGGAACGTTCTGGAGTAAACAAGTTTAACTTCCTTAAATGTGACAGTTGACAGTTTCGTTCTGTATTAATTTACATACCGAAAGTTGCGTTTTGTGTGTTCCGTGTATTGAAAATGACAGTTCCGTACTGCAAAACACTTTCGGGACGTTCTGGAGTAAACAAGTTTAACTTTCTTAAATGTGACAGTTGACAGTTTCGTTCTGTATTCATTTATATACCTCAAATTCTCAAGTACCTCAAAATTATCATCGATTACACTGGTAATTTGACTAATTAGCCTGTCGGACAGGGAAAATGGCGAATTATTTTTGTCCGACGAATTTCTTTGAGGTAATAATAATGAATAATCTTCCGTTCGAAATAAATATCAACCAGTTGGTAATTAATTATTGGTATCTCGCCCAAATTACATGTTTACCGCCCTCTACGAGGCGAACGGTCTTGACTCAAACAAGGGATTTACAAATTTCCAGCTTGTTGACGTTTGTCAAAGTTACTAAAAACTTTTTGGGTTTCCAATAAACATTTTAAATTGTTTCCAGTTTTCCCTTCCAGTTATTGCCATTTCCAAAACTTCGTTGTGTTTTTACCCAATGGGGGGAAACCACACGAAGGCCCAACTTTGGTTTCTTTTTATTGCACTAACACTGAAAACTTGTAGTACTTGTACTAAGTCTCGTTTAGGATTTGATCGGGGGAACGCCGCGGAGGCATTTGGGGCCCGGGGCCTTTCCCCTGTTAGTCCGCCGCTGGTTGGTTATACAGACTTGAAATTCGCACTTCGTTTAAGGAAGTTAATAGTAATAATATGCCATTCGTGATTCTGTCTTTAGAATTCTATCCGAGAAATAAATATATTTTGCACAAGTTAACCTTGGAACTATGTTGAAAGTTGACATAACTTCTCGTATGAATAGATAATATGAAATTGTTTACCAAACAGAGGTGTTGTTCGATAATGGTCGCGAGATATATTTAATTCGAGGCAGGTGTTATATGTAATGTATATGGAACGGAATTACAAACACCAAAAGTATCTTAATTTATTCATATAACCACTTGTACGAGCTGTGTTAATTGATACATAAATTTGATACTATAGAGGGTGTATTAGACATAATTTCGATTCACAATGTTCGCTTTGTATATTAAATAATCATACAAATAGAAAACGGTGCCCCATTGGTCGTCAATCCGATTATCTTGTTCTCTAACAAATGGTAGATGGGCTGCGGTTAATTTGGGGCCAGTAATCGGCTCTTTGGGCTCAAAGCTGGTTACCTTAAAACTTATTCTGACTGTCTAGCTACTTCTCGCGTTTTTGTGAGCTCTTCAACATCAGTGAGGGCTTCTGGTGCCGTGTATTCGATGAAAGTTACAAGTATCTTGGTAACGACGGAAATAGTATACTGATTCATGTTAAACGCTCTGGCCACTTCTTGTGTCTTGTGGTAGAGTGTCCTCTTGAGTAACTTTATAACTTGTTGTGTCTATTTTCATGTAGAATTCTTATTTGTTGCATCTGTTGTATATTCGGGTGAATTGGCGTCTACTTTTGTCAGATATTGACGAATAACAGTCCATTGAGATCGATTGTTGTCTCTTGAGGTCGAATCTCATAAATTCTTGTATATTCGGATGAATTGGCGTCTATTTTTTTCAGATATTGTCGATTAACAGTCCATTGAGATCGATTGTTGTCTAATGAGATCGAATCTCATAAATTTTTGTATATTCGGGTTAATTAGCGTTTACTTTTGTCAGATATTGTCGATTAACAGTCTATTGAAATCGATTGTTGTCTATTGAGGTCGAATCACATCAATTCTTGTATATTCGGGTGATTTGGCGTTTACTTTTGTCAGATATTGTCGATTAACAGTCCATTGAGATCGATTGTTGTCTATTGAGGTCGAATCTCATAAATTCTTGTATATTCGGATGAATTGGCGTTTACTTTTGTCAGATATTGTCGATTAACAGTCCATTGAGATCGATTGTTGTCTAATGAGGTCGAATCACATCAATTCTTGTATATTCGGGTGAATTGGCGTTTACTTTTGTCAGATATTGGCGATTAACAGTCGATTGAGATCGATTGTTGTCTAATGAGGTCGAATCTCATAAATTTTTGTATATTCGGGTTAATTAGCTTCTACTTTTGTCAGATATTATCGATTAACAGTCGATTGAGATCGATTGTTGTCTAATGAGGTCGAATCTCATAAATTTTTGTATATTCGGGTTAATTAGCTTCTACTTTTGTCAGATATTATCGATTAACAGTCTATTGAAATCGATTGTTGTCTAATGAGGTCGAAACACATAAATTCTTGTATATTCGGGTGAATTGGCGTTTACTTTTGTCAGATATTGGCGATTAACAGTCGATTGAGATCGATTGTTGTCTAATGAGGTCGAATCTCATAAATTTTTGTATATTCGGGTTAATTAGCTTCTACTTTTGTCAGATATTATCGATTAACAGTCTATTGAAATCGATTGTTGTCTAATGAGGTCGAAACACATAAATTCTTGTATATTCGGGTGAATTGGCGTTTACTTTTGTCAGATTTTGTCGATTAACAGTCTATTGAAATCGATTGTTGTCTATTGAGGTCGAATCACATCAATTCTTGTATATTCGGGTGATTTGGCGTTTACTTTTGTCAGATATTGTCGATTAACAGTCCATTGAGATCGATTGTTGTCTAATGAGGTCGAAACACATAAATTCTTGTATATTCGGGTGAATTGGCGTTTACTTTTGTCAGATATTGTCGATTAACAGTCTATTGAAATCGATTGTTGTCTATTGAGGTCGAATCACATCAATTCTTGTATATTCGGGTGATTTGGCGTTTACTTTTGTCAGATATTGTCGATTAACAGTCCATTGAGATCGATTGTTGTCTAATGATGTCGAATCTCATAAATTTTTGTATATTCGGGTTAATTAGCTTCTACTTTTGTCAGATATTATCGATTAACAGTCTATTGAAATCGATTGTTGTCTAATGAGGTCGAAACACATAAATTCTTGTATATTCGGGTGAATTGGCGTTTACTTTTGTCAGATATTGGCGATTAACAGTCGATTGAGATCGATTGTTGTCTAATGAGGTCGAATCTCATAAATTTTTGTATATTCGGGTTAATTAGCTTCTACTTTTGTCAGATATTATCGATTAACAGTCTATTGAAATCGATTGTTGTCTAATGAGGTCGAAACACATAAATTCTTGTATATTCGGGTGAATTGGCGTTTACTTTTGTCAGATATTGGCGATTAACAGTCGATTGAGATCGATTGTTGTCTAATGAGGTCGAATCTCATAAATTTTTGTATATTCGGGTTAATTAGCTTCTACTTTTGTCAGATATTATCGATTAACAGTCTATTGAAATCGATTGTTGTCTAATGAGGTCGAAACACATAAATTCTTGTATATTCGGGTGAATTGGCGTTTACTTTTGTCAGATTTTGTCGATTAACAGTCTATTGAAATCGATTGTTGTCTATTGAGGTCGAATCACATCAATTCTTGTATATTCGGGTGATTTGGCGTTTACTTTTGTCAGATATTGTCGATTAACAGTCCATTGAGATCGATTGTTGTCTAATGAGGTCGAAACACATAAATTCTTGTATATTCGGGTGAATTGGCGTTTACTTTTGTCAGATATTGTCGATTAACAGTCTATTGAAATCGATTGTTGTCTATTGAGGTCGAATCACATCAATTCTTGTATATTCGGGTGATTTGGCGTTTACTTTTGTCAGATATTGTCGATTAACAGTCCATTGAGATCGATTGTTGTCTAATGATGTCGAATCTCATAAATTTTTGTATATTCGGGTTAATTAGCTTCTACTTTTGTCAGATATTGTCGATTAACAGTCGATTGAAATCGATTGTTGTCTAATGAGGTCGAAACACATAAATTCTTGTATATTCGGCTGAATTGGCGTTTACTTTTGTCAGATATTGTCGATTAACAGTCTATTGAAATCGATTGTTGTCTATTGAGGTCGAATCACATAAATTCTTGTATATTCATGTGAATTGGCCTCTACTTTTGTCAGATATTGACGATTAACAGTCCATTGAGATCGATTGTTGTCTATTGAGGTCGAAACACATAAATTCTTGTATATTCATGTGAATTGGCGTCTACTTTTGTCAGATATTGTCGATTAACAGTCCATTGAGATCGATTGTTGTCTATTGAGGTCGAATCACATCAATTCTTGTATATTCGGGTGATTTGGCGTTTACTTTTGTCAGATATTGTCGATTAACAGTCGATTGAGATCGATTGTTGTCTATTGAGGTCGAATCACATAAATTCTTGTATATTCATGTGAATTGGCCTCTACTTTTGTCAGATATTGACGATTAACAGTTCATTGAGATCGATTGTTGTCTATTGAGGTCGAAACACATAAATTCTTGTATATTCGGGTGAATTGGTGTCTACTTTTGTCAGATATTGTCGATTAACAGTCCATTGAGATCGATTGTTGTCTAATGAGATCGAATCTCATAAATTTTTGTATATTCGGGTTAATTAGCTTCTACTTTTGTCAGATATTATCGATTAACAGTCTATTGAAATCGATTGTTGTCTATTGAGGTCGAATCACATCAATTCTTGTATATTCGGGTGATTTGGCGTTTACTTTTGTCAGATATTGTCGATTAACAGTCCATTGAGATCGATTGTTGTCTAATGAGATCGAATCTCATAAATTTTTGTATATTCGGGTTAATTAGCTTCTACTTTTGTCAGATATTATCGATTAACAGTCTATTGAAATCGATTGTTGTCTATTGAGGTCGAATCACATCAATTCTTGTATATTCGGGTGATTTGGCGTTTACTTTTGTCAGATATTGTCGATTAACAGTCCATTGAGATCGATTGTTGTCTATTGAGGTCGAATCTCATAAATTCTTGTATATTCCGGTGAATTGGCATCTACTTTTGTGAGATATTGTCGATTAACAGTCCATTGAGATCGATTGTTGTCTATTGAGGTCGAAACACATAAATTCTTGTATATTCGGGTGAATTGGCGTCTACTTTTGTCAGATATTGTCGATTAACAGTCCATTGAGATCGATTGTTGTCTATTGAGGTCGAAACACATAAATTCTTGTATATTCGGGTGAATTGGCGTCTACTTTTGTCAGATATTGTCGATTAACAGTCCATTGAGATCGATTGTTGTCTATTGAGGTCGAATCTCATAAATTCTTGTATATTCTGGTGAATTGGCGTTTACTTTTGTCAGATATTGTCGATTAACAGTCGATTGAGATCGATTGTTGTCTATTGAGGTCGAATCACATAAATTCTTGTATATTCATGTGAATTGGCCTCTACTTTTGTCAGATATTGACGATTAACAGTCCATTGAGATCGATTGTTGTCTATTGAGGTCGAAACACATAAATTCTTGTATATTCGGGTGAATTGGTGTCTACTTTTGTCAGATATTGTCGATTAACAGTCGATTGAGATCGATTGTTGTCTATTGAGGTCGAAACACATAAATTCTTGTATATTCCGGTGAATTGGCGTTTACTTTTGTCAGATATTGACGATTAACAGTTCATTGAGATTGATTGTTGTCTTCTGATGTCTATTGAGGTCGAATCACATAAATTCTTGTATATTCGGGTGAGTTGTTGTCTACTTTTGGCCTGTGAGAGCAAAAAACATCACAAAATTTTGATTTATTTTGAAGCTAACGGCCTTAGCCTTAAGATCTTCATTGCAGGTAAGTCACCTGAGTTGATTTTTTTGCGTACGAGTGTAAATAATCTTTACATTACAATATCTGAATCATTAAAACGCACGGTATTTGTTTAAACATTTATTTCGTGTGAAATAATTGTTTTCATAAATTATTAATTCGAATAATTATCAGAAATTATGAACAAGAGATGAACTATTAGTAGTGTATATAATAAAATGTACATTATAATGGAAAAAAGTCAATGTTAATAACGGTTATTCATTACGTAATACGTCACGGCCGAATCGCAATACATTACCGTCTATCTTGATGTACTTAAAACCTTATTTATATGCTTTTCTCCGACATCAATCCAATCAATAACAATTATATTTATTATCTTGAGTTTCTCACAATAATCTTATTATCTAGAAAAATATTTATATATGCGATACATTGCTATCAATAAAAAGAAAATATTATTACGAAACTGATAGACTTACAGCTGACAAAACTGCATTTTTTAATACCTTAATTCCCAATCAGTGAGCTCCGATTGCAGTCAAGTGCCTGCATCGCGCGTTTGGTGATGAAAGTTCGTCACGAAGAAGAGGACTAATATCGCAAGTGCTGGTTACATTGATGGAACAAAAACTGATAAGGAAAGGGCACCGAAGAAATTAAATACTCCACCGACGCAGCCTCCAATTCTTCTCGAAGAAGTATTTGGAGCTGATTTAAGTCACCAGGAGAAGGACGACGACTTTCAACACCTTTCTGCTCTATGGGATTAATATGGGGAAATCGTGCAGGTCAGTCCAGAACTGCGATTCCCACTTGTACCAAATATTCGGTAAAAAGAGCATTAAAATGGGATCACAACCTCTAGAAGGACATCATAGATGTACAGTGTCCCATTATCAATGAAAATTAGTTTAGTTTGGGCGTGGAAATTGAGCAAATCCCTCCCCTGGTCATCTCCACACTCTATCTCGATCGTCTGAGTGATATAGACCAAATCGAGACTCATCCATGTTCCCCATTGCTCCAGAGTCCAGAAAATACTGATCGGCAAATAATCTTCGATGCCTTTCCAACAGTTGGAATACGATTTAATCCTTTCTCAGTCTGAACTTTAACGTGTATTTTGAGCCACTTGAAGTCTCTCCTGAACCTCAGGAGCCAGCGTTATGAATCGATCGTCTATTGCCGTTGTTGCCCATGGTACCGGTCTTCCAGAGACGCCGGAAAGCCTCTTGAATGTAGGACTTCGCTACCCCAAGCGTTTCGGCCTTATCTGGCCAAGGCATCAACTCGGGCTGTGTCAGCATTTGAAAGAACCGTTATTCTGGACCAAAAGAAAAAAACTTGTCTATTAATCACAGAATTAAAGATATTTAAATGTACGAAAAACCACTTGCAGTTTTAGAATGAGTCAACATCATGACAAATAAATCAAATCTGAGGAATTAGTTGGATGGACTTTGACTGTACATTCTCTGTAATGACTGGAATACCCACAAAAACAAAAACATTGCTGAGAATTAGTTTTTAACAAGAAAAATATGAAGTGTCTAATTTTTTTTGGTGTTGAGTTTATATTTGCTAAAATTTCGACCATTTTGAACGCTTCGGCGCTTAGTTTCTGTTGGACGATCGTATTAGGGGGTTAAAGGATTAACTTGAGTGGTATTTGTTTGGCAACGTCTTCAATGAATTTGTAAACATGCAAAATATTCATCATCGTTTTATTTGGAACTAGATTCTACTCTGGATAAGACAGTAAAATATTGTCTGCGAAGACCAGCCTTGCAATGGTCGACCAAATGAAGCGATAACTTCAGAAATATCGAAGAAAATCCACAAAACGGTACTGGATGATTGTCTTGTAGAAGTAAACTACCTAGAAGACGTGGTAGGCATTTCAAAAAGTGCTTATTAACTGAAAATTTGTTCACGAGAAAGCTGTGCTCAAAATGGGTGCCGCGATTGCTCAAAATGGACCAAAAAGGGCGCCGAAAAGATGATTTCATCGAAAGCATAGAAATACAACCGAAACAAAGGGAGAACCGGCTCCAAAGTAGTCCAAGATCGTTCCATCTGCAGGCAAGGACGTGGCGTCGGTTTCATGAGATTGCGCGAAGTTATTGCAACGTTTGTGCGAAGGAAACAAGAAAAAACTGGCTAAGAAAGTGTTGTTTCAACAAGACAAGTTTGAATTGCTCCATACTCGCCAGATTTAGCCCCCTCGGATTATTAGGCGTTTCTGAGACCATCCTCGTATCCAATATCATCAATGAATAAATTTTCAAAGCCTATAGTACATTTTAATAATACCAATAATAAAAAACGAATTCCCGTTCCGCGAAAGATCATTTGTTCGACAATTGTTGCACATAAATATACGCACAATAAGTCAGTGTTAACTAATGAAGTGGATATCTGATCCTGATTATTTCCTTGTTCGATACCGAACGAACTTTTGAATGCTAGAATGTTTTGCATTCTATAGGAAGACCGTTAACTTCTTTTATACGAGTTAAAGGGGAACATTAAAACGCGTACGACAAATCGAATGCCATCTTGATATCAGAACTAATGATTTGACACATCGACACTATATATCTATACATACGAGGTCTGGCTATTAAATAACTAGTCTGGTTACGAATAAACGTCTTCTTTGGTGAATGCCTTTAGGAGCTTTGACGTTTTTTGCTTTACCGCTTCCACCGACACGAATCGGGTCCCTTTCGAAGCAAATCTTTGGTTAGGAGTCAGTTTTTTCTGCACCAGCTTCGCTCAGACTTTTGTCGTGTGTGATTCCTCGTGTAAAACCGTTTCGTTATCGGCGTTTATACCCTCAGCAATCATCCGACCAAACGCACAAACAATTCGGTTGATTTTGGTCACTGTTTCCAGTCTGGTTACGAAAAAACGTCTTCTTTGGTGAATACCTTTAGGAGCTTTGACGTTTTTTGCTTTACCGCTTCCATCGACACGAATCGGGCTCCTTTCGAAGTAGATCTTTGGTTAGGAGTCAGTTTTTTCTGCACCAGCTTCGCTCAGACTTTTGTCGTGTGTGATTCCTCGTGTAAAACCGTTTCGTTATCGGCGTTTATACCCTCAGCAATCATCCGACCAAACGCACAAACAATTCGGTTGATTTTGGTCACTGTTTCCAGTCTGGTTACGAAAAAACGTCTTCTTTGGTGAATACCTTTAGGAGCTTTGACGTTTTTTGCTTTACCGCTTCCACCGACACGAATCGGGTCCCAATCGAAGCAGATCTTTGGTTGGAGTCAGTTTTTTCTGCACCAGCTTCGCTCAGACTTTTGTCGTGTGTGATTCCTCGTGTAAAACCGTTTCGTTATCGGCGTTTATACCCTCAGCAATCATCCGACCAAACGCACAAACAATTCGGTTGATTTTGGTCACTGTTTCCAGTCTGGTTACGAATAAACGTCTTCTTTGGCGAGTGCCTTTAGGAGCTTTGACGTTTTTTGCTTTACCGCTTCCATCGACACGAATCGGGCTCCTTTCGAAGCAAATCTTTGGTTAGGAGTCAGTTTTTTCTGCACCAGGTTCGCTCAGACTTTTGTCGTGTGTGATTCCTCGTGTAAAACCGTTTTTTTATCGGCGTTTACAGCCTCGGAAATCATACGACCAAACGCACGAACAATTCGGTTGATTTTGGTCACTGTTTCCAGTCTGGTTACGAAAAAAGTCTGCTTAAGTGAATACCTTTAGGAGCTTTGACGTTTTTTGCTTTACCGCTTCCACCGACACGAATCGGGTCCCATTCGAAGCAGATCTTTGGTTAGGAGTCAGTTTTTTCTGCACCAGCTTCGCTCAGACTTTTGTCGTGTGTGATTCCTCGTGTAAAACCGTTTCGTTATCGGCGTTTATACCCTCAGCAATCATCCGACCAAACGCACAAACAATTCGGTTGATTTTGGTCACTGTTTCCAGTCTGGTTACGAAAAAACGTCTTCTTTGGTGAATACCTTTAGGAGCTTTGACGTTTTTTGCTTTACCGCTTCCACCGACACGAATCGGGTCCCAATCGAAGCAGATCTTTGGTTGGAGTCAGTTTTTTCTGCACCAGCTTCGCTCAGACTTTTGTCGTGTGTGATTCCTCGTGTAAAACCGTTTCGTTATCGGCGTTTATACCCTCAGCAATCATCCGACCAAACGCACAAACAATTCGGTTGATTTTGGTCACTGTTTCCAGTCTGGTTACGAATAAACGTCTTCTTTGGCGAGTGCCTTTAGGAGCTTTGACGTTTTTTGCTTTACCGCTTCCATCGACACGAATCGGGCTCCTTTCGAAGCAAATCTTTGGTTAGGAGTCAGTTTTTTCTGCACCAGGTTCGCTCAGACTTTTGTCGTGTGTGATTCCTCGTGTAAAACCGTTTTTTTATCGGCGTTTACAGCCTCGGAAATCATACGACCAAACGCACGAACAATTCGGTTAATTTTGGTCACTGTTTCCAGTCTGGTTACGAAAAAAGTCTGCTTAAGTGAATACCTTTAGGAGCTTTGACGTTTTTTGCTTTACCGCTTCCACCGACACGAATCGGGTCCCATTCGAAGCAGATCTTTGGTTAGGAGTCAGTTTTTTCTGCACCAGCTTCGCTCAGACTTTTGTCGTGTGTGATTCCTCGTGTAAAACCGTTTCGTTATCGGCGTTTACAGCCTCTGCAATCATCCGACCAAACGCACGAACAATTCGGTTGATTTTGGTCACTGTTTCCAGTCTGGTTACGAAAAAACGTCTTCTTTGGTGAATACCTTTAGGAGCTTTGACGTTTTTTGCTTTACCGCTTCCATCGACACGAATCGGGCTCCTTTCGAAGCAAATCTTTGGTTAGGAGTCAGTTTTTTCTGCACCAGCTTCGCTCAGACTTTTGTCGTGTGTGATTCCTCGTGTAAAACCGTTTTTTTATCGGCGTTTACAGCCTCTGCAATCATCCGACCAAACGCACGAACAATTCGGTTGATTTTGGTCACTGTTTCCAGTCTGGTTACGAAAAAACGTCTTCTTTGGTGAATACCTTTAGGAGCTTTGACGTTTTTTGCTTTACCGCTTCCATCGACACGAATCGGGCTCCTTTCGAAGCAAATCTTTGGTTAGGAGTCAGTTTTTTCTGCACCAGCTTCGCTCAGACTTTTGTCGTGTGTGATTCCTCGTGTAAAACCGTTTTTTTATCGGCGTTTACAGCCTCGGAAATCATACGACCAAACGCACGAACAATTCGGTTGATTTTGGTCACTGTTTCCAGTCTGGTTACGAAAAAAGTCTGCTTAAGTGAATACCTTTAGGAGCTTTGACGTTTTTTGCTTTACCGCTTCCACCGACACGAATCGGGTCCCATTCGAAGCAGATCTTTGGTTAGGAGTCAGTTTTTTCTGCACCAGCTTCGCTCAGACTTTTGTCGTGTGTGATTCCTCGTGTAAAACCGTTTCGTTATCGGCGTTTATACCCTCAGCAATCATCCGACCAAACGCACAAACAATTCGGTTGATTTTGGTCACTGTTTCCAGTCTGGTTACGAAAAAACGTCTTCTTTGGTGAATACCTTTAGGAGCTTTGACGTTTTTTGCTTTACCGCTTCCACCGACACGAATCGGGTCCCATTCGAAGCAGATCTTTGGTTAGGAGTCAGTTTTTTCTGCACCAGCTTCGCTCAGACTTTTGTCGTGTGTGATTCCTCGTGTAAAACCGTTTCGTTATCGGCGTTTACAGCCTCTGCAATCATCCGACCAAACGCACGAACAATTCGGTTGATTTTGGTCACTGTTTCCAGTCTGGTTACGAATAAACGTCTTCTTTGGCGAGTGCCTTTAGGAGCTTTGACGTTTTTTGCTTTACCGCTTCCACCGACACGAATCGGGTCCCATTCGAAGCAGATCTTTGGTTAGGAGTCAGTTTTTTCTGCACCAGCTTCGCTCAGACTTTTGTCGTGTGTGATTCCTCGTGTAAAACCGTTTTTTTATCGGCGTTTACAGCCTCGGCAATCATCCGACCAAACGCACAAACAATTCGGTTGATTTTGGTCACTGTTTCCAGTCTGGTTACGAAAAAAGTCTGCTTAAGCGAATACCTTTAGGAGCTTTGACGTTTTTTGCTTTACCGCTTCCACCGACACGAATCGGGCTCCTTTCGAAGCAAATCTTTGGTTAGGAGTCAGTTTTTTCTGCACCAGCTTCGCTCAGACTTTTGTCGTGTGTGATTCCTCGTGTAAAACCGTTTTTTTATCGGCGTTTACAGCCTCGGCAATCATCCGACCAAACGCACAAACAATTCGGTTGATTTTGGTAACTGTTTCCAGTCTGGTTACGAAAAACGTCTTCTTTGGCGAGTGCCTTTAGGAGCTTTGACGTTTTTTGCTTTACCGCTTCCACCGACACGAATCGGGTCCCATTCGAAGCAGATCTTTGGTTAGGAGTCAGTTTTTTCTGCACCAGCTTCGCTCAGACTTTTGTCGTGTGTGATTCCTCGTGTAAAACCGTTTCGTTATCGGCGTTTATACCCTCAGCAATCATCCGACCAAACGCACAAACAATTCGGTTGATTTTGGTCACTGTTTCCAGTCTGGTTACGAAAAAACGTCTTCTTTGGTGAATACCTTTAGGAGCTTTGACGTTTTTTGCTTTACCGCTTCCACCGACACGAATCGGGTCCCAATCGAAGCAGATCTTTGGTTGGAGTCAGTTTTTTCTGCACCAGCTTCGCTCAGACTTTTGTCGTGTGTGATTCCTCGTGTAAAACCGTTTCGTTATCGGCGTTTATACCCTCAGCAATCATCCGACCAAACGCACAAACAATTCGGTTGATTTTGGTCACTGTTTCCAGTCTGGTTACGAAAAAACGTCTTCTTTGGTGAATACCTTTAGGAGCTTTGACGTTTTTTGCTTTACCGCTTCCACCGACACGAATCGGGTCCCATTCGAAGCAGATCTTTGGTTAGGAGTCAGTTTTTTCTGCACCAGCTTCGCTCAGACTTTTGTCGTGTGTGATTCCTCGTGTAAAACCGTTTCGTTATCGGCGTTTATACCCTCAGCAATCATCCGACCAAACGCACAAACAATTCGGTTGATTTTGGTCACTGTTTCCAGTCTGGTTACGAAAAAACGTCTTCTTTGGTGAATACCTTTAGGAGCTTTGACGTTTTTTGCTTTACCGCTTCCACCGACACGAATCGGGTCCCATTCGAAGCAGATCTTTGGTTAGGAGTCAGTTTTTTCTGCACCAGCTTCGCTCAGACTTTTGTCGTGTGTGATTCCTCGTGTAAAACCGTTTCGTTATCGGCGTTTATACCCTCAGCAATCATCCGACCAAACGCACAAACAATTCGGTTGATTTTGGTAACTGTTTCCAGTCTGGTTACGAAAAACGTCTTCTTTGGTGAATACCTTTAGGAGCTTTGACGTTTTTTGCTTTACCGCTTCCATCGACACGAATCGGGCTCCTTTCGAAGTAGATCTTTGGTTAGGAGTCAGTTTTTTCTGCACCAGCTTCGCTCAGACTTTTGTCGTGTGTGATTCCTCGTGTAAAACCGTTTCGTTATCGGCGTTTATACCCTCAGCAATCATCCGACCAAACGCACAAACAATTCGGTTGATTTTGGTCACTGTTTCCAGTCTGGTTACGAAAAAACGTCTTCTTTGGTGAATACCTTTAGGAGCTTTGACGTTTTTTGCTTTACCGCTTCCACCGACACGAATCGGGTCCCATTCGAAGCAGATCTTTGGTTAGGAGTCAGTTTTTTCTGCACCAGCTTCGCTCAGACTTTTGTCGTGTGTGATTCCTCGTGTAAAACCGTTTCGTTATCGGCGTTTACAGCCTCTGCAATCATCCGACCAAACGCACGAACAATTCGGTTGATTTTGGTCACTGTTTCCAGTCTGGTTACGAATAAACGTCTTCTTTGGCGAGTGCCTTTAGGAGCTTTGACGTTTTTTGCTTTACCGCTTCCATCGACACGAATCGGGCTCCTTTCGAAGCAAATCTTTGGTTAGGAGTCAGTTTTTTCTGCACCAGCTTCGCTCAGACTTTTGTCGTGTGTGATTCCTCGTGTAAAACCGTTTCGTTATCGGCGTTTATACCCTCAGCAATCATCCGACCAAACGCACAAACAATTCGGTTGATTTTGGTCACTGTTTCCAGTCTGGTTACGAAAAAACGTCTTCTTTGGTGAATACCTTTAGGAGCTTTGACGTTTTTTGCTTTACCGCTTCCATCGACACGAATCGGGCTCCTTTCGAAGCAAATCTTTGGTTAGGAGTCAGTTTTTTCTGCACCAGCTTCGCTCAGACTTTTGTCGTGTGTGATTCCTCGTGTAAAACCGTTTCGTTATCGGCGTTTACAGCCTCTGCAATCATCCGACCAAACGCACGAACAATTCGGTTGATTTTGGTCACTGTTTCCAGTCTGGTTACGAAAAAACGTCTTCTTTGGTGAATACCTTTAGGAGCTTTGACGTTTTTTGCTTTACCGCTTCCATCGACACGAATCGGGCTCCTTTCGAAGCAAATCTTTGGTTAGGAGTCAGTTTTTTCTGCACCAGCTTCGCTCAGACTTTTGTCGTGTGTGATTCCTCGTGTAAAACCGTTTTTTTATCGGCGTTTACAGCCTCTGCAATCATCCGACCAAACGCACGAACAATTCGGTTGATTTTGGTCACTGTTTCCAGTCTGGTTACGAAAAAACGTCTTCTTTGGTGAATACCTTTAGGAGCTTTGACGTTTTTTGCTTTACCGCTTCCATCGACACGAATCGGGCTCCTTTCGAAGCAAATCTTTGGTTAGGAGTCAGTTTTTTCTGCACCAGCTTCGCTCAGACTTTTGTCGTGTGTGATTCCTCGTGTAAAACCGTTTTTTTATCGGCGTTTACAGCCTCTGCAATCATCCGACCAAACGCACGAACAATTCGGTTGATTTTGGTCACTGTTTCCAGTCTGGTTACGAAAAAACGTCTTCTTTGGTGAATACCTTTAGGAGCTTTGACGTTTTTTGCTTTACCGCTTCCATCGACACGAATCGGGCTCCTTTCGAAGCAAATCTTTGGTTAGGAGTCAGTTTTTTCTGCACCAGCTTCGCTCAGACTTTTGTCGTGTGTGATTCCTCGTGTAAAACCGTTTTTTTATCGACGTTTACAGCCTCTGCAATCATCCGACCAAACGCACGAACAATTCGGTTGATTTTGGTCACTGTTTCCAGTCTGGTTACGAAAAAACGTCTTCTTTGGTGAATACCTTTAGGAGCTTTGACGTTTTTTGCTTTACCGCTTCCATCGACACGAATCGGGCTCCTTTCGAAGCAAATCTTTGGTTAGGAGTCAGTTTTTTCTGCACCAGCTTCGCTCAGACTTTTGTCGTGTGTGATTCCTCGTGTAAAACCGTTTCGTTATCGGCGTTTACAGCCTCTGCAATCATCCGACCAAACGCACGAACAATTCGGTTGATTTTGGTCACTGTTTCCAGTCTGGTTACGAAAAAACGTCTTCTTTGGTGAATACCTTTAGGAGCTTTGACGTTTTTTGCTTTACCGCTTCCATCGACACGAATCGGGCTCCTTTCGAAGTAGATCTTTGGTTAGGAGTCAGTTTTTTCTGCACCAGCTTCGCTCAGACTTTTGTCGTGTGTGATTCCTCGTGTAAAACCGTTTCGTTATCGGCGTTTATACCCTCAGCAATCATCCGACCAAACGCACAAACAATTCGGTTGATTTTGGTCACTGTTTCCAGTCTGGTTACGAAAAAACGTCTTCTTTGGTGAATACCTTTAGGAGCTTTGACGTTTTTTGCTTTACCGCTTCCATCGACACGAATCGGGCTCCTTTCGAAGCAAATCTTTGGTTAGGAGTCAGTTTTTTCTGCACCAGCTTCGCTCAGACTTTTGTCGTGTGTGATTCCTCGTGTAAAACCGTTTTTTTATCGGCGTTTACAGCCTCGGAAATCATACGACCAAACGCACGAACAATTCGGTTGATTTTGGTCACTGTTTCCAGTCTGGTTACGAAAAAAGTCTGCTTAAGTGAATACCTTTAGGAGCTTTGACGTTTTTTGCTTTACCGCTTCCACCGACACGAATCGGGTCCCATTCGAAGCAGATCTTTGGTTAGGAGTCAGTTTTTTCTGCACCAGCTTCGCTCAGACTTTTGTCGTGTGTGATTCCTCGTGTAAAACCGTTTTTTTATCGGCGTTTACAGCCTCGGAAATCATACGACCAAACGCACGAACAATTCGGTTGATTTTGGTCACTGTTTCCAGTCTGGTTACGAAAAAAGTCTGCTTAAGTGAATACCTTTAGGAGCTTTGACGTTTTTTGCTTTACCGCTTCCACCGACACGAATCGGGTCCCATTCGAAGCAGATCTTTGGTTAGGAGTCAGTTTTTTCTGCACCAGCTTCGCTCAGACTTTTGTCGTGTGTGATTCCTCGTGTAAAACCGTTTTTTTATCGGCGTTTACAGCCTCGGAAATCATACGACCAAACGCACGAACAATTCGGTTGATTTTGGTCACTGTTTCCAGTCTGGTTACGAAAAAAGTCTGCTTAAGTGAATACCTTTAGGAGCTTTGACGTTTTTTGCTTTACCGCTTCCACCGACACGAATCGGGTCCCATTCGAAGCAGATCTTTGGTTAGGAGTCAGTTTTTTCTGCACCAGCTTCGCTCAGACTTTTGTCGTGTGTGATTCCTCGTGTAAAACCGTTTCGTTATCGGCGTTTATACCCTCAGCAATCATCCGACCAAACGCACAAACAATTCGGTTGATTTTGGTCACTGTTTCCAGTCACAGAGCCACCTGGACGCTGGTTATCTTCAGTACTCTGACTAAAGCGCTTACATCACTCAAAAACACGCTCACCAGTCGGAGAAATTTGAAATTAATTCGTTAGTTTCAAACAGCTATTGAACAAATACTATAATAGTGAAGGAAATATGATTTGGGACGTGCTAGATATCTAGATACCCAACGTACTACTCGTCTAGGGCGCCCTCTAGACCGTTATTTAATAGACAGACCTCGTACATCGAAATAATATAGGAAATCCGCGATAAAAATCAATTTTTTTTGTATCTTTATATAACTTTTCGTGTGTTATTATCCGGATGTTGTATTTTGACATTTACGTCTTTATCTTAACAGTAAATTTATTTATGCGCAATACTGACCCAGACGTATGTAATGGTGTCATCGCAAGCCGGACGATGATACAACGCAGTTCCACCGGTATCTACCGATCGCGGTGTCTTTTAACATAATTGTTTTGCACCTTTTAAAGACAAACTACTTGTAGTCAATTCGATTGCACGAGAGAAAAATCTTCATTGTCGTTCGATCATGTCCGAATCCGTGGCATCGATATGCAGAACAAGATCACGCTGCGGTGGTGATTAGTAATATTCACAGTGGCGCGCAAATATAATAAAATTTCGACAAATAATCGTCGTTCGTTTGATTTTCCTGTCCAATATGTCCCACAACAACTCAGTATATTCTTCTTTTTCCGTTCTAATGTAAGGTTAGGTTAGGTTTTTTGACAGAAACTCTTCTGCGCAAACGTCAAGACTTTTCACACACACACACACACACACACACACACACACACACACACATAGATCTTGTTGAGATCTATCGAACAAAGTTATCCGTGGTTCGATATCTGTCAGCCTTACTGAGATAACTGCCACTTCCGGTATCTCCGGAAGTAAATGTTCTATGTATAGAGTTTCAAGATGATCGCCGTGGGGTAGCTAATACTCTTACCCCGAACTCGAACACCATGGATCCTTGATCGAGCAGAAAAGGAAGAGGATTTTTCCAAATTTGTTTTAATTACTCGGAATGGAAAATTTCCAAAAGGAATTAACGATAAATTCGAGACTGTATAAGCAGAAATAAAAAAAAAATATCATCGTTTTCCCATTAAAAACGTATTATTTCAAGTTTAATATACACGATGTCCCATAAATCTTATCGTTACCTATAAATGTGCCCCATCGTGACGAATTAATGACGTTCGCGATTATTTATAAAGGGCACTTTCCGTTTGGACACCGTGTATTTTCAATTAGTACTATCTCTGCTCAAAGGGCATTAAATGCAATTGAAAATTCTTGTGTAGATAATTGGTTCACTCCTATCGAATTAAACCGAATCAGATCGATGTGGATTGCAAGTGTTGGTATACCCAGCTACGGATGAGTAGGTATTTTCCACAATGATTTAAATTGAACTACCAATTAATTAACTTGAAGTTTATCGTTATTAGATATCTTTCAATTTATGAGCACTGTTGAAATAATTAAGTTTCTACAGTCGTAATATACACGTCGAGTTATTTTTAAAACTACCCTCGTAGCTAGCGTCCTCTATTTTGTTTTTTACGCGTCTAATCAGAATTAAAAAAATCCCGTTGGAATGTCAGAAATGTCACTTGTCACTTGTCACTCATTTTTCGAATAATACGATCTGAAATAGATCTAATTGATTTTTCTACTGCACTGTTAGGTTTAGATTGAAGTTTATAAATAAGGATCATAAAAGTATGAAACACATCAAATGTTAGGTCCTTGATTGTTGTAACTATTCGAAGCATCATCAATTAAGAAATGATTGTTTTTTACGTGTTTAATTATAATTGACAATGTTTTAAACATAATTAACAAAATCCTGTTGGAATGTCAGAAATGTCAATTGTCACTTGTCATTCATCTTTCACAGAATAAATCGTATCATGATTAACCTACGTTATGACACAGAGCTGTCTAATTGTAAGGTTGGTTGCCTAAATGCACAATCAGCAAAAATATTTTTCTGGAAATGTTTTTACTGAACTTTCAATACAAAATCGTTAAAATATATTTATTTTATGATAGAAATAAAGTTTATGGGAAAAAAATTTTTTTCATTGTTGAAAAATAAATAAAAAAAATATAAAAACAATCTGCCGACTCTGGAGTTTTTTTTTGAGAAAAAAATGGCGTACTTCGAAAAAATGACGATTTTTCATTTAGTTCATTTAAAAACAAAAATTTTTTTTTAAAAGAAGGTACCCAAAAGTCAATTTCTAAAAAAATTATGTCTATTTGAAAATAAAAAAGCCATTTTCTTGAAAAATTCATAACTTTTTTGAGGTCGGACAAAAAAATGTGAAAAAACTCTCAAAAATGTTTTCCAAAGGATAGAAAAGGGTGGAAAAGTTTCAGCATATTATTCTACGAAGAAATACCTGGCCCAACAAAGAAAATTTTGGAAAAAATATATTTATTTTTCAAAGTTATCACTTTCCAGCTCATCCTCCAGCTTCATTGTTGGAAAATCTTTGACCATCGAGTCGTTTTTTCAAATCTGGGAACAGAAAATAACCCGAGGGGATTAAATCTGGCGAATAGGGTGCATGAGGTAACAATCGAAACTTTAATTCATCAATTTTTGCCATTGCAATACCAGATGTAAGAGATGGCATTCTCTCGATGAGACAAACTTTCTTCTTGGCCAAATGCGGCTGTTTTTGCTTGATTTCTTCACTCAAACGTTGATAGATTTTCCTTTTTCTGGATATTCAATGAAAATTATCTCACGCGCATCCCAAAAACTCGACGCCATGTCAATTGTCACTTGTCACTCATCTTTCGAAGAATACGATCTGAAATTGATTTTTCTACTGCACTGTTAGGGCATTGAAGTTTATAAATAAGGATCATAAAAGTATGAAATACATCAAATGTTAGATCCTTGAATGTTGTAACTATTCGTCAATAATTAAGAAGTGGTTGTTTTGTATTTGGTCCACAGAATGAACAGGAACTTGACGCGCTTTGATCCATTATGATGTTGGATTTGATCCCATTTGAAAATTCCATGTTGTGACACCCAGATACAAATATTTGATATCGTTTGCAAAAACGTTTTGCTCATTTTTTGGATCGGAAACTTTTCGGACGACCCTTGTAGTTTTATAACATTTTTATAAACGTCCAATGTTGAAACTGCTTACGACAGCGTGTCACGTAGTAAATTCTACACCTCTACAATTATTTTCAAATACCATTCATTCATAAAAACGTTCATTAAATCATCCCACGCTGTTAAAAACACCCTATATCGCAGTAGGCGATGTGTACACTGAGAAACATGTCACTGGACTAAGACGTCATTCTTACTTAGGTTCTTAAATGGATTTTTTTTTCTGTTTCAGGTAAGATTGTACCGCGATTTTAGTAAGTATTTAATATCAGTTTCTTTATTTTGCCGTCGATGTTTGCTGTTACAAAATTAAAAACAAAGGAATGCAAAAGTTGCCGTTTGACGTCACTTTTATCACATCCGTTTGCGTTTGACACGTGGTTTTGACGTATGACGTTTGAGCGTTAGATTTTTTCCACTTCCGTTTATTATTGCCATTGCGCACACGATAAGGCTTAAAAACCTAAAAAAAAAAACTAAAAAAACTCTGTTGTTATTCTCCATAATATCGTCCATAAATACAGGATAACAAACAAAAACATAAAAATATCAAGTAGTACACACGTCAAAAAGAATAACAAAATTTTTAGGTTAACAATGACAGAAACGTCAAATTTGCAAATTTGCAAACGGAAATGAAAATTCGAGAATACTCAAAAGGTTTTATATGAGAAAGAATATATTGAAAAATAATTTACGACCTTTCTGTGTTAGGCGAAGAACTCACGAACCGCACTACGTATATTTTACTTTCTACGACTTGTAAAATGTTAATTCAAGGTAAGGTATGTATTCCCGGTACGACTGACACAGGTGTAAATGTAATAAATCAAAAGCTAGAGGCAATGAGAAAATAATGAGATCAGTTTTCCAACGTATTGCTAGTGACACGACAATTATTGTAAATTATGTTACGAGATTGTGAGGAATTTCAAGAGGAGCGAAACGAGATACTGAAAATTGTATAATTCTCAAATATTTGTCGGGGAAAATTGTAAAACAGTTTTTATAAATGAGAGAGTATCGAAATAATAAACTATTCGTAATACATAGGTATCGAATTGCTCGAAACTTTTAACACGACATCCTCATAAACACTACTCCCGAATGGTAAATATTTCAACCTTAAACAGTGGCTGACGCTTTGAGTATAATCGAGAGTGTGGATGACTAGCACTACTGCTGTCTCCACTCGTCAAAACGTTTGTCGAGAGCCTCCAGAAGGCGCTGCGCGAAAGCCTAAATCGGGCATTAAATTTTTGTTTTGATACTGACCCATTTTGATTCTTAAACATTGAAATTCCAGTTGACCAGTTAGTTGATTATAATTTATATCTATTGAAATTTGCGCTAGTCGATTGGATGTAACGATATTTAACAAAAACAAAATTTTCTGCTTGGTTTGATATTCGATTTTCCTGTGACAGAATTGTTAAAAAATGTTCATTTTGGTCAAAAAAACTGCTTCTTTATGTTTAATATTGTAAAAAAAAATAATTTTCCAACTCTAGTTTGAAGAAAATAGCCTTTCAAATCATAATTATAAAGAAAATGGTTTTTTTCTTGGTTTGTTCTTGTTAAAAAATGTACTTTTTGCTTCAACCTATGGAAAAAATTATTTCGTTTAGTCTAATATTTGTAAAAAATTGTTTTCCGACTCTAGTTTCGATGAAAATGGTTTTTCTGGGTTTGATTTCGTGTGAAAATCGGTTTTCTTGGTACAGTTTCGTTAAAAAATCTACTTTTCGATTGATTTTGGCCAAAAAATGTCTATTATTGTTTAAAAAAATGGTTTTCTATCTCTAGTTTGAACAAAATTGCTTCTCAAATCAAAGTTCTAAAGAAAAAAGTTGTTATGGGTTTTATTTTATAAAAAAATCGATTTTTTAGTTCATGTTTGTTAAAAAAATATATATTTTCCTCCAACTGAGTAAAAAACGGTTTCTTTTCGTGAAATGTCTGCAAAATATGGTATTCCAACTCTGGTTTCGTCAAAAATGGCTTTTCAAATCGAAATTGATAAGAAAATTGATTTTTTTGGGTTTGATTCTGTGTAAAAATTGATGTTCTTGATAAAGTTTTGTTAAAATATAATTTTTTTTGTTTGTTTCGTTCAAAAAAACCTCTTCTGTATGTCCAATGCTAAAAAAATGATTTCTCTTTATGAAATATCTGCAAAATATGGTATTCCAACTCTGGTTTCGTCAAAAATGGCTTTTCAAATCGAAATTGATAAGAAAATTGATTTTTTTGGGTTTGATTCTGTGTAAAAATTGATGTTCTTGATAAAGTTTTGTTAAAATGTAATTTTTTTTGTTTGTTTCGTTCATAAAAACCTCTTCCTTATGTCCAATGCTAAAAAAATTATTTCTCTTTATGAAATGTCTGCAAAAAATGGTATTCCAACTCTGGTTTCGTCAAAAATGGCTTTTCAAATCGAAATTGATAAGAAAATTGATTTTTTTGGGTTTGATTCTGTGTAAAAATTGATGTTCTTGATAAAGTTTTGTTAAAATGTAATTTTTTTTGTTTGTTTTGTTCAAAAAAACCTCTTCCTTATGTCCAATGCTAAAAAAATGATTTCTCTTTATGAAATGTCTGAAAAATATGGTATTCCAACTCTGGTTTCGTCAAAAATGGCTTTTCAAATCGAAATTGATAAGAAAATTGATTTTTTTGGGTTTGATTCTGTGTAAAAATTGATGTTCTTGATAAAGTTTTGTTAAAATGTAATTTTTTTTGTTTGTTTCGTTCATAAAAACCTCTTCCTTTTGTCCAATGCTAAAAAAATTATTTCTCTTTATGAAATGTCTGCAAAATATGGTATTCCAACTCTGGTTTCGTCAAAAATGGCTTTTCAAATCGAAATTGATAAGAAAATTGATTTTTTTGGGTTTGATTCTGTGTAAAAATTGATGTTCTTGATAAAGTTTTGTTAAAATGTAATTTTTTTTATTTATTTTGTTCAAAAAACATCTTCTTTATGTCCAATGCTAAAAAAACGATTTCTCTTTATGAAATGTCTGCAAAATATGGTATTCCAACTCTGGTTTCGTCAAAAATGGCTTTTCAAATCGAAATTGATAAGAAAATTGATTTTTTTGGGTTTGATTCTGTGTAAAAATTGATGTTCTTGATAAAGTTTTGTTAAAATGTAATTTTTTTTATTTATTTTGTTCAAAAAACATCTTCTTTATGTCCAATGCTAAAAAAACGATTTCTCTTTATGAAATGTCTGCAAAATATGGTATTCCAACTCTGGTTTCGTCAAAAATGGCTTTTCAAATCGAAATTGATAAGAAAATTGATTTTTTTGGGTTTGATTCTGTGTAAAAATTGATGTTCTTGATAAAGTTTTGTTAAAATATAATTTTTTTTGTTTGTTTCGTTCAAAAAAACCTCTTCTTTATGTCCAATGCTAAAAACATGATTTCTCTTTATGAAATATCTGCAAAATATGGTATTCCAACTCTGGTTTCGTCAAAAATGGCTTTTCAAATCGAAATTGATAAGAAAACTGATTTTTTTGGGTTTGATTCTGTGTAAAAATTGATGTTCTTGATAAAGTTTTGTTAAAATATAATTTTTTTTGTTTGTTTCGTTCAAAAAAACCTCTTCTTTATGTCCAATGCTAAAAACATGATTTCTCTTTATGAAATATCTGCAAAAAATGGTATTCCAACTCTGGTTACGTCAAAAATAGCTTTTCAAATCGAAATTAATAAGAAAATTGATTTTTTTGTGTTTGATTCTGTGTAAAAATTGATGTTCTCGATAAAGTTTTGTTAAAATGTAATTTTTTTTATTTATTTTGTTCAAAAAACATCTTCTTTATGTCCAATGCTAAAAAAACGATTTCTCTTTATGAAATGTCTGCAAAATATGGTATTCCAAATCTGGTTTCGTCAAAAATGGCTTTTCAAATCGAAATTGATAAGAAAATTGATTTTTTTGGGTTTGATTCTGTGTAAAAATTGATGTTCTTGATAAAGTTTTGTTAAAATGTAATTTTTTTTGTTTGTTTCGTTCATAAAAACCTCTTCCTTATGTCCAATGCTAAAAAAATGATTTCTCTTTATGAAATGTCTGCAAAAAATGGTATTCCAACTCTGGTTTCGTCAAAAATGGCTTTTCAAATCGAAATTGATAAGAAAATTGATTTTTTTGGGTTTGATTCTGTGTAAAAATTGATGTTCTTGATAAAGTTTTGTTAAAATGTAATTTTTTTTATTTATTTTGTTCAAAAAACATCTTCTTTATGTCCAATGCTAAAAAAACGATTTCTCTTTATGAAATGTCTGCAAAATATGGTATTCCAACTCTGGTTTCGTCAAAAATGGCTTTTCAAATCGAAATTGATAAGAAAATTGATTTTTTTGGGTTTGATTCTGTGTAAAAATTGATGTTCTTGATAAAGTTTTGTTAAAATATAATTTTTTTTGTTTGTTTCGTTCAAAAAAACCTCTTCTTTATGTCCAATGCTAAAAACATGATTTCTCTTTATGAAATATCTGCAAAATATGGTATTCCAACTCTGGTTTCGTCAAAAATGGCTTTTCAAATCGAAATTGATAAGAAAACTGATTTTTTTGGGTTTGATTCTGTGTAAAAATTGATGTTCTTGATAAAGTTTTGTTAAAATATAATTTTTTTTGTTTGTTTCGTTCAAAAAAACCTCTTCTTTATGTCCAATGCTAAAAACATGATTTCTCTTTATGAAATATCTGCAAAATATGGTATTCCAACTCTGGTTTCGTCAAAAATGGCTTTTCAAATCGAAATTGATAAGAAAACTGATTTTTTTGTGTTTGATTCTGTGTAAAAATTGATGTTCTTGATAAAGTTTTGTTAAAATGTAATTTTTTTTGTTTGTTTCGTTCATAAAAACCTCTTCCTTATGTCCAATGCTAAAAAAATGATTTCTCTTTATGAAATGTCTGCAAAAAATGGTATTCCAACTCTGGTTTCGTCAAAAATGGCTTTTCAAATCGAAATTGATAAGAAAATTGATTTTTTTGGGCTCTATTTTGTGTAAAAATCGATGTTCTTGGTTCATTTTTGTTATTGCGCGAAAGCCTAAATCGGGCATTAAATTTTTGTTTTGATACTGACCCATTTTGATTCTTAAACATTGAAATTCCAGTTGACCAGTTAGTTGATTATAATTTATATCTATTGAAATTTGCGCTAGTCGATTGGATGTAACGATATTTGACAAAAACAAAATTTTCTGCTTGGTTTGATATTCCATTTAATTGATAATAACAAATCGAACAAAAAAAATACAAATACCAATAATAATTTTCAACCTTGATCAATTTTTTCGATTGAAACCTTGCGAATATCATATTATATTGATTGTTAGAAAAACATCACGTCATTACCAAGAAAAACCTTTCAATACGGACCAAATGAAGTGTGAAAACCCCATTTAATGGATAAAACAATAGTTCGAAAACAAAAATATTCGCGTGTTAAGTTGGCACTGATTGGTGTCGGTGAAACAATTTGTAAAATGTATACAGACAGCATCAATAATTTGGGCAGCCAAATTCGAACGTTGGATACAGCCGAAATCAGCAACAACATCGCGTTTGATCACTTGGGCGATGATATCTCAAAACCTCTTGTTGCAGCTCTGCGTCGATTGTGTCTAAAAGAGATTGGGGGCCGTTTCTACACGTTGCCGTTTGTTGTCAGCATTTCGGGGACCCACATAAACTTTTCCCCATACACCTGACACAGTTGGGAACGAACGTCCACACGGAGGGCGTAATTCGCACCTGGCAAAAGGAAGCTCCATCCTTGACGGATACCAATTCAAGAATTAACGTTGTAGACCGCTCGCCGGGGCGGAAACTTGGAGAAATCCTCACATGGCATAAAATCTGGCGGATAAAGCGGTTGGTACAACATTGGGATGCAAAATGTTGTCAATGTTGATGTTTTTCATACCAGGTACCGAATTTTGTTGTTTAAGCCGCAATTTGCCTGTACCTGAACGAATCCTCGCGATATGAATGATCGATTTGAAGCTTGAAACGGATCTAGTTTCATTTAGTCGAATGACGAAATTCCTGCTCCATGGGAGATGTCGAAAATGCAGTTCCGCATAATTGTTTGGGTCCAATTCCAAAGAACGATTTTGCCAATGTTTCAAACGGTTTTGTTGTACGATTTTCGAGAGACCCTTTAAACTAATCACGAAATGAAATCGATTATTTCTAGATTAGTTAAAGCTCGTTATGAACGGACTATTTTTGTGAAAGTAACAGATTTCAATTTTTAATTTTTCTTAATACCGTAAACGGTTCCAAATGACCGAGCAGTTTTAGTTGTATCCGTATAATTTGGAATTACTAATTTCACAATGATATTTTAATGTTTATTTAACCGTTTTAAAAACTATCTTTGTGGCCAATTAAAAAACGTAAAAGCAAATAATGAAATTCTACTTTTTTTTTTTCTATATTCGAAACGAATACAGTTACCGTTTAAATATAGTTAATTATTATATTTAAAATTTCAACGATTGACTTTGAAAAAACGAAAAAATTTGCGTATTAATTACTGGAATAATAAAATTCCGAAAAACTTTTTTTTTTTTTATTCTTGTTGTGTTATTTTTTCCACTATTTTTCGTTGTTTGTTTGTACAGTGAATTTTGACACCTCAAACCCTTTTTGAACCGTAAAAACTTACTTAAACTGGATTTAGTTTAACTATCTAATAATCTATTTTGATTAAAACAAATATTTATGACTCGAGTTACAATAATTCGTTAAAATAACCATGAAAATTCGCCCGTGGTAATGAAATTTTTTACACCAATGCGACTTGGCTGAAAAGATCGTATGTAGATAGAAAAAATAGTTTTTCTGAGTTTGATTTTATATAAAAACGATTTTCCTGTAACAGTATTGTTAAAAAATGTACTTTTTGGTTAATTTTGGTCAAAAAAACTGCTTCTTTATCTCCAATATTGTAAAAAAAATAATTTTTCAATTCCAGTTTGAGGAAAATAGCTTTTCAAATCATAATTATAAAGGAAATGGTTTTTTTCTTGGTTTGTGCTTGTTAAAAAATGTATTTTATGCTTCAACTAGTGGAAAAAAATTGTTTCGTTTAGTCTAATATTTGCAAAAAATTGTTTTCCGACTCTAGTTTCGATGAAAATGGTTTTTCTGGGTTTGATTTCGTGTGAAAATCGGTTTTCTTGCTACAGTTTCGTTAAAAAATCTACTTTTCGATTGATTTTGGTCAAAAAATGTCTATTATTGTTTAAAAAAATGGTTTTCTATCTCTAGTTTGGACAAAATTGCTTCACAAATCAAAGTTCTAAAGAAAAAAGTTGTTATGGGTTTTATTTTATAAAAAAATCGATTTTTTTAGTTCATGTTTGTTAAAAAATGTATATTTTCCTCCAACTGAGTAAAAAACGGTTTATTTTTGTGAAATGTCTGTAAAAAATGGTATTCCAACTCTGATTTTCTTAAAAATAGCTTTTCAAATCGAAATTAATAAGAAAATTGTTTTTTTTTGGGTTTGATTCTGTGTAAAAATTGATGTTCTTGATAAAGTTTTGTTAAAATATAATTTTTTTTGTTTGTTTCGTTCAAAAAAACCTCTTCTTTATGTCCAATGCTAAAAAAATGATTTCTCTTTATGAAATGTCTGCAAAAAATGGTATTCCAAATCTGGTTTCGTCAAAAATGGCTTTTCAAATCGAAATTGAGAAAAAAATTGATTTTTTGGGTTTGATTCTGTGTAAAAATTGATGTTCTCGATAAAGTTTTGTTAAAATGTAATTTTTTTTATTTATTTTGTTCAAAAAACATCTTCTTTATGTCCAATGCTAAAAAAACGATTTCTCTTTATGAAATGTCTGCAAAATATGGTATTCCAAATCTGGTTTCGTCAAAAATGGCTTTTCAAATCGAAATTGATAAGAAAATTGATTTTTTTGTGTTTGATTGTGTGTAAAAATTGATGTTCTTGATAAAGTTTTGTAAAATGTAATTTTTTTTGTTTATTTTGTTCAAAAAACCTCTTCTTTATGTCCAATGCTAAAAAAATGATTTCTCTTTATGAAATGTCTGCAAAATATGGTGTTCCAACTCTGGTTTCGTAAAAAATAGCATTTAAAATCGAAATTAATAAGAATATTGATTTTTTTGGGTTTGATTCTGTGTAAAAATTGATGTTCTTGATAAAGTTTTGTTAAAATATAATTTTTTTTGTTTGTTTCGTTCAAAAAAACCTCTTCTTTATGTCCAATGCTAAAAAAATGATTTCTCTTTATGAAATGTCTGAAAAATATGGTATTCCAACTCTGGTTTCGTCAAAAATAGCTGTTCATATCGAAATTAATCAGAAAATAGATTTTCTGGGCTTTATTTTGTGTAAAAATCAATGGTCTTGGTTCATTTTTGTTATTAAATATATATTTTCCTCCAACTTAGTAAAAAAAATGGTTTGTCTTTGTGAAATGTCCGCAAAAATTGGTATTCCAACTCTAATTTTGACAAAAAAGTCTTTCCAAATCGAAGTTAAAAAGAAAATGTATTTTCTGAATTGATTTTCAAAAAACCTCTTGTTTATGTCCATTGTTAAAAAGAATGGGTTCTCTTTGTGAAATGTCTGCAAAATGGTATTCCAACTCTGGTTTGATTTTGTGTGAAAATTGATGTTCTTAGTTTATTTTTGTTAAAAAAATGTATATTTTCCTCCAACTGAGTAAAAAACGGTTTCTTTTTGTGAAATGTCTGTAAAAAATGGTATTCCAACTCTGGTTACGTCAAAAATAGCTTTTCAAATCGAAATTAATAAGAAAATTGATTTTTTTGTGTTTGATTCTGTGTAAAAATTGATGTTCTCGATAAAGTTTTGTTAAAATGTAATTTTTTTTATTTATTTTGTTCAAAAAACATCTTCTTTATGTCCAATGCTAAAAAAACGATTTCTCTTTATGAAATGTCTGCAAAATATGGTATTCCAAATCTGGTTTCGTCAAAAATGGCTTTTCAAATCGAAATTGAGAAAAAAATTGATTTTTTGGGTTTGATTCTGTGTAAAAATTGACGTTCTCGATAAAGTTTTGTTAAAATGTAATTTTTTTTATTTATTTTGTTCAAAAAACATCTTCTTTATGTCCAATGCTAAAAAAACGATTTCTCTTTATGAAATGTCTGCAAAATATGGTATTCCAAATCTGGTTTCGTCAAAAATGGCTTTTCAAATCGAAATTGATAAGAAAATTGATTTTTTTGTGTTTGATTCTGTGTAAAAATTGATGTTCTTGATAAAGTTTTGTTAAAATATAATTTTTTTTGTTTGTTTCGTTCAAAAAAACCTCTTCTTTATGTCCAATGCTAAAAATATGATTTCTCTTTATGAAATGTCTGCAAAAAATGGTATTCCAACTCTGGTTTCGTCAAAAATGGCTTTTCAAATCGAAATTGATAAAAAAATTGATTTTTTGGGTTTGATTCTGTGTAAAAATTGATGTTCTCGATAAAGTTTTGTTAAAATGTAATTTTTTTTATTTATTTTGTTCAAAAAACATCTTCTTTATGTCCAATGCTAAAAAAACGATTTCTCTTTATGAAATGTCTGCAAAATATGGTATTCCAAATCTGGTTTCGTCAAAAATGGCTTTTCAAATCGAAATTGAGAAAAAAATTGATTTTTTGGGTTTGATTCTGTGTAAAAATTGATGTTCTTGATAAAGTTTTGTAAAATGTAATTTTTTTTGTTTATTTTGTTCAAAAAACCTCTTCTTTATGTCCAATGCTAAAAAAATGATTTCTCTTTATGAAATGTCTGCCAAATATGGTGTTCCAACTCTGGTTTCGTCAAAAATGGCTTTTCATATCGAAATTAATAAGAAAATTGATTTTTTTGGGCTTTATTTTGTGTAAAAATCGATGGTCTTGGTTCATTTTTGTTATTAAATATATATTTTCCTCCAACTTAGTAAAAAAAATGGTTTGTCTCTGTGAAATGTCTGCAAAATGGTATTCCAACTCTGGTTTGATTTTTGTGAAAATTGATATTCTTGGTTAATTTTTGTTATTAAATGTTCATTTTCCTCAAGCTTAGTAAAAAAATGGTTTATTTTTATAAAATGTTTGCAAAAAATGGTATCTTAACTCTGATTTTGTCAAAAATGGCTTTTCATATCGAAATTAATAAGAAAATTGATTTTCTGGGCTTGATTCTGTGAAAAAATTGATGTTCGTAATAAAGTTTTTTTCAAAAAACCTCTTGTTTATGTCCATTGTTAAAAAAAATGGTTTCTCTCGTGAAATGTCTGCAACTCTGGTTTGATTTTATGTAAAAATTGATGTTCCCGATAAAGTTTAGTTTAAATATTTTTTCAAGTCCAAGATGGCTTTTCAAATGAAACTTTAAAAGGTTTTTTTGCGTTTAATTTTGTGTCAAAATGTACTTTTTGTTTTAGCTTAGTCAAAAAATGGTTTCCTTGTATCCAATGTTTACAAAAAATTGTTTTCAACTCTAATATTGACAAAAATTACCTTTGCAATCAATATTGAATAGAAAATAGTTTTTCTGGGCGAAAAATTGTAAAAAAAATCGATTTTCTTGGTTGTTTTCTTGTGAAAATGTACTTTTTGGTTGAGGTTGGTGTAAAAATGGCTTTCGAAAGTAACGTTGAAAAGAAAATAGATTCTGGATTAAAGTTTTGAAAAAAATCGCTTTTTTAGTTCATTTTTGTTCCAAATTTAATGTAGATTTGTAAGATTTTTTTCAAATTTTCACATTCAAATACAAGATTTGTTTTAATTATTCTAACCTCGTTTCTTTCTGTAAAAACGAATGAAAATAAACAGTTACAGTGCACCCAAACACCCAAAATGGGTCATAATAATCGATGGGTAGGTAGGGCATCGAGCGAGGAAAACGTCAATCAAACCGCAAAATTCGCAGATTCCATACGAAACCGAATCAATGTAATGTCTTCGAAAGTCAAGATACTGTTTCTCATAATACCGTTATTTTCTATGCTGGCATATCGTAAAAATAATTAAAATTATATTCAAATCAATCTATATCTCGAAGAAAATTAGCGAAACGATACAAAACGATTCCGTGATAATGAATGAAGCGCTTGATTAATTGCGTGACTATCACATACCGCGATGTTGCTAAATTTATCAAATTTTTATTTTCGAAAATGTAAGAAGTCTTATACTTTTCCCTCTGGTACCCGAAATATGATTATCATCGTAAATTCGTCGTTTCGAATTCATAAACAAAGCACCTGAACAAAAAATAATTGACTATTTATTATTTATTGAAGATTTCCTTTTCGAGAAACTTGGTCGTGATTTAAACGGAACGGATCTTTCGTTTACCAGACACACAAATTAAAAACATAAAGAAAATCGTGATTTTTTAATTTCGTCGCCGCGCCGCCGCTTCGTGCGATCGCAAATAAACCAATAACCTACCGCAATGTCAAACTTTATTATGACAATGACAAGTTTGACATATTCAAATCAGTGTTGCCATATTTCAACATTAAAGTACCTAAAGATAAAATTACTAATTGGAAACTTGATGTTACTAATATAAGCAGATTGTTTGGGTTTGTAAGTCAAACTTGAAGACAAAATTTCACAATTATCAACTAAAATATAGTCTACAGGGTGTTTTAGGGACTTGATGCAAAAAAAATTTTCTCATACGGTGGTTCGTTTTTGAGTTATAGGCCTTTAAACTTAAAATAGTTTTTGAATCGATTTTTTTAACAAAATGTTGTAAAATTGATGGTTCAGGAGTTTTAGATCTTTTGTATATATGTCAAGTAAACGAAACCGTTCGCCATAAAGAAACATTCCGAAGAAAATTATCATAAATTGTGATAATTCAAACATTCAGGTCAGGGGCGGCTCATGCCCAATGGTTAACAACCCGTAACTTTTACAGGGACAATCTGTACAATCTAAAGATAGGAAAAATTAATTTTTGAATCGATTTTTTTAACAAAATGTTGTAAAATTGATGGTTCAGGAGTTTTAGATCCTTTGTATATATGTCAAGTAAACGAAACCGTTCGCCATAAAGAAACATTCCGAAGAAAATTATCATAAATTGTAATTATTCAGACATTCAGGTCAGGGGCGGCTCATGCCCAATGGTTAACAACCCGTAACATTTACAGGGACAATCTGTACAATCTAAAGATAGGAAAAATTAATTTTTGAATCGATTTTTTTAACAAAATGTTGTAAAATTGATGGTTCAGGAGTTTTAGATCCTTTGTATATATGTCAAGTAAACGAAACCGTTCGCCATAAAGAAACATTCCTAAGAAAATTATCATAAATTGTGATAATTCAAACATTCAGGTCAGGGGCGGCTCATGCCCAATGGTTAACAACCCGTAACTTTTACGGGGACAATCTGTACAATCTAAAGATAGGAAAAATTAATTTTTGAATCGATTTTTTTAACAAAATGTTGTAAAATTGATGGTTCAGGAGTTTTAGATCGTTTGTGTATATGTCAAGTAAACCAAACCGTTCGCCATAAAGAAACATTCCGAAGAAAATTATCATAAATTGTAATTATTCAGACATTCAGGTCAGGGGCGGCTCATGCCCAATGGTTAACAACCCGTAACTTTTACAGGGACAATCTGTACAATCTAAAGATAGGAAAAATTAATTTTTGAATCGATTTTTTTAACAAAATGTTGTAAAATTGATGGTTCAGGAGTTTTAGATCGTTTGTATATATGTCAAGTAAACCAAACCGTTCGCCATAAAGAAACATTCCGAAGAAAATTATCATAAATTGTGATAATTCAAACATTCAGGTCAGGGGCGGCTCATGCCCAATGGTTAACAACCCGTAACTTTTACGGGGACAATCTGTACAATCTAAAGATAGGAAAAATTAATTTTTGAATCGATTTTTTTAACAAAATGTTGTAAAATTGATGGTTCAGGAGTTTTAGATCGTTTGTGTATATGTCAAGTAAACCAAACCGTTCGCCATAAAGAAACATTCCTAAGAACATTATCATAAATTGTGATAATTCAAACATTCAGGTCAGGGGCGGCTCATGCCCAATGGTTAACAACCCGTAACTTTTACAGGGACAATCTGTACAATCTAAAGATAGGAAAAATTAATTTTTGAATCGATTTTTTTAACAAAATGTTGTAAAATTGATGGTTCAGGAGTTTTAGATCGTTTGTATATATGTCAAGTAAACGAAACCGTTCGCCATAAAGAAACATTCCGAAGAAAATTATCATAAATTGTAATTATTCAGACATTCAGGTCAGGGGCGGCTCATGCCCAATGGTTAACAACCCGTAACTTTTACAGGGACAATCTGTACAATCTGAAGATAGGAAAAATTAATTTTTGAATCGATTTTTTTAACAAAATGTTGTAAAATTGATGGTTCAGGAGTTTTAGATCGTTTGTGTATATGTCAAGTAAACCAAACCGTTCGCCATAAAGAAACATTCCGAAGAAAATTATCATAAATTGTAATTATTCAGACATTCAGGTCAGGGGCGGCTCATGCCCAATGGTTAACAACCCGTAACATTTACAGGGACAATCTGTACAATCTAAAGATAGGAAAAATTAATTTTTGAATCGATTTTTTTAACAAAATGTTGTAAAATTGATGGTTCAGGAGTTTTAGATCGTTTGTATATATGTCAAGTAAACGAAACCGTTCGCCATAAAGAAACATTCCGAAGAAAATTATCATAAATTGTGATAATTCAAACATTCAGGTCAGGGGCGGCTCATGCCCGATGGTTAACAACCCGTAACTTTCGTAGAGACAACTAGTACAATCTAATATTCGAAGTGGATACTTCCAGAGTCTACAGGGGAGATTTAGATAAAATTAGACCACCGACTGTATCTATAAACTACCGACATTTTACACAGAATTGATTCAAATCAAGCGTTTTGTACGTAGAAAACATGAATCAAAAACTATTTACAATTAATCAACCCACACATTTGGTTCGTAACGTCTTGTTTAACTGTAAGTAATTGCGACCTAATTAGTTGATTAATTAGAAAAAAAAAAATAAATGTTTGTGGAACGAATTGCTGTTATGTTAGCGAGTATAGTCGAGAAGATGACAGTTTAGTTTTTGGTCCTCCTTGCAATCGGTATCGTTACGACCCAATTACCTTTCTAAATTAAACGGAAACGTAATTTACAATAACACGATGTATTATTCGTGATTATTAGACTAAATAAAATTGGAATGCCTTATCGTTGTTCACGTATTAAAGTCAAAGGTCATAAAAAAAAACCATTTTTCACGAATACGCACTAAAAGAAACCTCCACAACCCCAACCCTATCAAAAAAAATTCAACGAGTTTATCTCGTAGCTCTGCAGAGGAAAAGTTTTCCTATATCAGGGCAATCGATTTTCCTATTGTTTTCAATGACGATTCAACGAGTCTTTCTGACGAAGGAGAACGCGCAACATAGTACGAGGGTGATCCGATAAGTACTACAAAAATTATGGAAAAGTTTCCTTTTAGTTCGCTAGTTATAATTTTAAACTTAATTATCCCGTTCGAAACATAAATTTTGTCTTCAAAGTAAAATTTTGTAAATTTGGAACGAAAAAATAGCGCGGGATCAGTTCTGGAGAAAACAGTGGACGCAACAGTTTGTACCCCTTCAGTTCGGCGTCGAATTGTCACCTTGGGAATATCAAAAAAAAATAAATTGTACGCGGAACAAGGCGTAATTTGATAAACAGACTTGTGGTGCATAATATAAAGAATAACCGTTTAAATAGCAAATAAACTACCTCGACATGCTTAGAAAGTGCGTGGAAGTGGAAGGAAATCTTATTGAAAAAAGTACTACAAAAATTATGGAAAAGTTTCCTTTCAGTTCGCTAGTTATAATTTTAAACTTATTTATCCCGTTTGAAACATAAATTTTGTCTTCAAAGTAAAATTTTGTAAATTTGGAAACAAAAAAATAGCGCGGGATCAGTTCTGGAGAAAACAGTGGACGCAACAGTTTGTACCCCTTCAGTTCGGCGTCGAATTGTCACCTTGGGAATATAAAAAAAAAATAAATTGTACGCGGAACAAGGCGTAATTTGATAAACAGACTTGTGGTGCATAATATAAAGAATAACCGTTTAAATAGCAAATAAACTACATCGACAGGCTTAGAAAGTGCGTGGAAGTGGAAGGAGATCTTATTGAAAATTACTTAATTGTTTTGTGTTTAATTTCATCGAAATTTTTCTATATACAAACCCGCTCTTCAGCCATAAATCTGGTTCTCCGCCACTGATTGATTAAACAAATAATAAACGACTACTGGATATTGTTGACAGACAGTAAATTACCGTTTTAAACTCAATAAAATTAAATTTAGTAACTGAAGATGAAGAAGAAAAAAAAACAAACGTTAAGAGATGATCTTCTCGCGAGGCCTAATAACACAGAAAAACTCTTTCTAGGTCAACTATGACTTGTACGCATAAATTAATATCGCGTTTCTTTTTTATTTTTGCTAAATTCGGTGAAAGTTGTACACGTTATTTCAATTTTTTTTTTTTTTATTTTTCGGATGAAGAAATTATGTGTGCGTGTGCATGTTTAAACACTGTAACTAGATTTGATTCACTTTTCGACGTGGTACTGTCTACAATATCGGTGTTTTAACAACAAATTAGTCGAAATTCGATGCCTTTAGGTAAGATTTTTACGAAATATATACTAGGTCTAAACTGTAGGGACTAAAGATTGAAAATTTTGACTCTTACTTCCTTATTCGTCTTTGAATCCGTTTGATTCGTTCGTAAGCACGCTTCAGAAAGATCGTTGCGCACTTAGGGCCCTTTCACACACACCAAACGAATCAGAATCACTACGAACCAAGATTCGGCTTCGAGCGCTCCGTTTCCCGCCTTCAGACCGGACGAATCTGGTTCAATCAGGTTTGATTCAACCTGTCAGATTCCTCGTCCGATCAGTCTTGAATCAACAATCATATCTTCTGTTTGGAGGATAATTGGCGAAGAATTAAACACTCCAGGTAAGAATTATGATTCGGATTCAGTTTGGTGTGTGAAAGGGGCCTTGGGAACGCGGGGCACAACCTTTATCCACCTACTCCACGTTCAGAATTAGTTGACGGCTCGATATTTTACAATGCAGAAAATATGTACAATCACTTGCCAATTGAAATCAATTGTAACAATTTTTTGACAATTAATGTTCAAGTTTTGGATCAATTTTTTGTTATTTATGTCAGTTTTTGCAATCTAAAGTTATTACAGTCAGTTTCATACCAAGATTTTTCGGATTTTTTCGAATATCATTCTCCTACTTTATTGACTCAATTTGGATACCATCAATTTTCCGATCGTCTTCTTCTCCATTGTTCCATCTCTAAATTTTTCACAATCATCATGCAAATCTTCGTGCATTGTTTGAAATAACGCGTTGTAAAAGAACAATAAGACATTTGAATTCACAATGACTTTGTGGGTTTTCAGTAAAGGGTGTGTGTAATATTAACGGTTACTTTTATGTTTGATGATGACTTTGAGTTTTTAAATTTTTATATTCTAAATGATCGTTTCAGTTTATACACCGTAGAAAATAATCTAAAAGTTTAACGAAACTGGAGCAATAAAATATTATCATATGTACTGATGAGACCCATAGGAATAAACCGGTCCACATATTTTTCCGGTAATTATCAACTATTAGCAGAATTCGTACCGCCTCAATCAATTTTTGTATAAAATAAACAAAAGGAAATTCCTTTTTTTATTAAAACGATACAAGATGTTGCTTACCAACAATTTGTTATGATGCGGACCGTTAATTGATCAATTTAAAGCTTTTCTGATAAACTGTATTTTTTGTTTTGTTTCGTGGCGCGTTAATAACTCCGCAAACTTCCAACGACTGTCCTTGCGATTTATTTATGGTCATCGCAAAGTCCAGACGTACCGGAAATTGGTAAATCCGTTGTAATAATCGGTATACGCGGGATCAAGACATCCTCTCGATCGTTTGTATTTTCCATTTATGATTTTTCCCTCCAAGTTTTTTTCACGGCCGGTCTTGTGAGGTGGTGATCGAGGCAATTCCGGTGAAGTCAAAAACTCCGTGGGATAGTTGATTACGCCATCTTTTCGTCTCGCATGTTAGCAGCGTCACTATCACCGAAGATTAATAAAAAAGAAGAGCACATAACTTGAAATGTCATTGTCACAAATGGATGCGATTAGTCGGTTGTCAAATGTCAAATATTTTGGTTGAGTGCAGAAATTTAATTTGTGGCGGAACATCGAGAAAGAACAAAATTGTTGTTTTTATTTAACACGTTGAACGCCAACTACGAGTTATTTAGTCCGGTGTTTAGTTGAAAATTTTGAGAAGCTACGATTAAACTCGAAATATGCTAATATCGATAAATGGCTTCTGGGAAAAGAACGAAAAATCAATGCTGGCTTGCACGAACAGAAAATTTATTAATAAAAACGAACACTAGTACTAGAATTTGAGTTTTTAATAATATAATGTAATTAAATCGTCATTTTTAAACGGAATTTTGAATTTTGCCGTGGCAGTCAACGTGTTAATTACGAGCGTTTTCATATTTATTCACCTTTCAAACATTCTTTGGATATCCACAAATAATTCAATACCAAAATTAAACGTTCTCTGTCTTTAGCGAGACTAACGAACAGCAATTAATTTTTTTATATATACAGAATGTCCCACGACGAGTTAAAATTGTATATGGCAAAATACTTATAGTAAAATCATGAAAATTTCAAGGATTACGTTTTCGGATACGATCTTTTTAACTAGAATATTTTCAAAGATGGCCGACTTCGGGTTCCACTGAAAGTCGACTATAACTTTGTTATTTTAAATGGAACACCGTGTATATTAATACATTTTTAAGATCTACGTAAAATTTTAGTATAGTTTTGTCTAAAAACTTTTTTCCAAAAATGCTTATTTTTAGTTATTAATTTTTTTGTAAAAAATTTGACTGTTGCACACCCTTATAAATTATTTTTTTACGAGGATATCCTTAAAGATACGAAAATGGTTTCAAGGATTACGTTTTCGTATACGATCTTTTCAAATAGAATATTTTCAAAGATGGCCGACTTCCGGTTCTACCGGAAGTTGACTATAACTTTGTTATTTTAAATATAACACTATGTATATTAATACATTTTTGAAATCTACGTAAAATTTTAGTATAGTTTTGTCTAAAAACATTTTTCGAAAAATGTATACTTTTCGATTTATTAATTTTTTTGTAAAAAATTTGACCCTCGCAACCCCTTTATAAATTATTTTTTTACGAAGATACCCTTATATATATAAAAATGGTTTTTGTTCGGTTACTTTTAGCAAGGTCAAACGTATTTGACTTTATGTTGAAAAATTTTTTATATTATACGGGGTGTGTATAAAAAGTGTTCAAAGTTCAACTTCATAAATATCAATTTTTTTTATTTTTTTAAATAGAACTACCCGGTTTTTTCTATTTTAATGCATTCAGGGGTTGAAAATAAGGCAAAATCATGTATACTTTCCTATACCTAAACCTTGCCGTTATCCAGATATTAAATGTTTTCTGTAAATTTTTAGAGATGCAGGTGTGGTCTAAATTTTATTTATTCGTTATTAAATTGAGAACGAGTCATTTTTAACGATTTTCGAAAGTACCAACAATTGACTAATGACTAAGATAAAGAAAAATACTGTTTTTATATCTCAATGCTTGTATCAACGGGTCAAAATAAAATTCAACCATACCCGCATCTCTAAAAATTTACAGAAAACATTTAATATCTGGATAACGGCAAGGTTTAGGTATAGGAAAGTATACATGAATTTGCCTTATTTTCAACCCCTGAATGCATTAAAATAGAAAAAACCGGGTAGTTCTATTCAAAAAAATTAAAAAAATTGATATTTTTGAAGTTAAACTTTGAACACTTTTTATACACACCCCGTATAAAATAAAACATTGTTCAACATAGATTCAAATACGTTTAACCTTGCTAAAAGCAACCGAACAAAAACCATTTTTATATTTTTAAGGGTGTAGTCGTAAAAAAATAATTTATAAGGGTGTGCAACAGTCAAATTTTTTACAAAAAAATTAATAACTAAAAAAGTAAGCATTTTTGGAAAAAAGTTTTTAGACAAAACTATACTAAAATTTTACGTAGATCTTAAAAATGTATTAATATACACGGTGTTCCATTTAAAATAACAAAGTTATAGTCGACTTTCAGTGGAACCGGAAGTCGGCCATCTTTGAAAATATTCTAGTTAAAAAGATCGTATCCGAAAACGTAATCCTTGAAATTTTCATGATTTTACTATAAGTATTTTGCCATATACAATTTTAACTCGTCGTGGGACATTCTGTATATATAAAAAAATTAATTGCTGTTCGTTAGTCTCGCTAAAGACAGAGAACGTTTAATTTTGGTATTGAATTATTTGTGGAAATCCAAAGAATGTTTGAAAGGTGAATAAATATGAAAACGCTCGTAATTAACACGTTGACTGCCACGGCAAAATTCAAAATTCCGTTTAAAAATGACGATTTAATTACATTATATTATTAAAAACTCAAATTCTAGTACTAGTGTTCGTTTTTTTTTTTTTTTTAAAAAATAAAGTTCTTTCCATTTTTTGACTTCCATTTTGTTCAGATCATTTGTTACTCGACCTATTGGTCTACCTCTGGGCCGGTTTCCTGAGCGTTTCCATTTTCTTATTCTTTCAACTTCACTAGTCCGTCGTCTAACATTTTTTGGTGCATAAATTCTTCGTATTTTTCGACGGTTTTTCGAAGTTTTCCTTCATCAACTCATCGTTTCTCCTGCTCCTTTCTAAAGATTTTTCAGTCCACATGTTATACTAATAATTATTTGCGTATAGAGCGTGGATATTTTCGAATATTTTTATACGGCAAAAAACAAACAATCGGCAGGTTTGTATTGAAAACGAATTTAGGGAACACCCGCAATAACACATAGACCGTTAAGTTAATACAGTGCCCGCTTTGTAATCTTGTAATGTAACAACTACAATACTAATCAACGAGATCAATAACTGTATTTATTAAAGTGATTCGCGATATTTCTCTTCAATTTATTGTTTAAACCGAAACACGAACTTCTACTACCGGGACCGATCAATGGATAGCGCGGACGAAGATATAATCTGGTTAGAATACGATATTTTGAGATCGTACCTCGTATGAAGTGAATTATCTGTAAAACACGAGCGGCAGTGGTAACACGAGGACCCAAAGGTCACATAAAAGACCTAATCGCGAAGTTCGATACGATTTGCCGTCTTCTTTGCCGTTTCCCGACCACTACAAAGTATCTAGTAATATAGATTTACGATGTAAAGACACTTGACGGCGCGGCGGTCACATTTTACGGCTAACTATTATTTCACGTTTGAAGTTTTTTTTTTTTTTTTTTTATGTAAAACAGATAACCAACGTATTTTTATTTCGAAAAAAATTATACCGCCTTTAGTACCAATACCCCAAAGTGTCTATTTACGTCTCTAATCTATATACAGGGTGTCCCACGACGAGTTGTATATGGCTAAATAATTATGGTTTTCGAATACGATCTTTTTCGTCGACTATAACTACTGTTATTTTAAATAAAACACCCTGTATATTAATACATTTTTAAAATCTACGTAAAATTTTAGTATACTTTTGTCTAAAAACATTTTTCGAAAAATGTATACTTTTCGATTTATTAATTTTTTTGTAAAAAATTTGACCCTCGCAACCCCTTTATAAATTATTTTTTTACGAAGATACCCTTATATATATAAAAATGGTTTTTGTTCGGTTACTTTTAGCAAGGTCAGACGTATTTGAATCTATGTTGGAAAATTTCTCATTTTATACGGGGTGTGTATAAAAAGTGTTCAAAGTTCAACTTCATAAATATCAAATTTCTTCATTTTTTTAAATAGAACCACCTAATTTTTTCTATTTTAATGCATTCAGGGGTAAAAAATAAGGCAAGTTCATGTGTACTTTCCTATACCTAAACCTTACCGTTATCCAGATGTTGAATGTTTTCTGTAAATTTTTAGAGATGCGGGTGTGGTTGAATTTTATTTTGACCCGTTGATACAAGCATTGAGATATAAAAAAAGTTTTTTTCTTTATCTTAGTCATTAGTCAATTGTTGGTACTTTCGAAAATCGTTAAAAATGACTCGTTCTCAATTTAATAACGAATAAATAAAATTTAGACCACACCTGCATCTCTAAAAATTTACAGAAAACATTTAATATCTGGATAACGGCAAGGTTTAGGTATAGGAAAGTATACATGATTTTGCCTTATTTTCAACCCCTGAATGCATTAAAATAGAAAAAACCGGGTAGTTCTATTTAAAAAAATAAAAAAAATTGATATTTATGAAGTTGAACTTTGAACACTTTTTATACAAACCCCGTATAAAATGAGAAATTTTCCAACATAGATTCAAATACGTCTGACCTTGCTTAAAGCTACCGAACAGAAACCATTTTTATATCTTTAAGGGAGTAGTCGTAAAAAAATAATTTATAAGGGGTTGCCAGGGTCAAATTTTTTATAAAAAAATTAATAATTCGAAAAGTATACATTTTTCGAAAAATGTTTTTAGACAAAAGTATACTAAAATTTTACGTAGATCTTAAAAATGTATCAATATACAGGGTGTTTCATTTAAAATAACAAAGTTATAGTCGACTTTCAGTGGAACCGGAAGTCGGCCATCTTTGAAAATATTCTATTTAAAAAGATCGTATCCGAAAACGTAATCCTTGAAACCATTTTCGTATCTTTAAGGATATCCTCGTAAAAAAATAATTTATAAGGGGGTGCAAAAGTCAAATTTTTTACAAAAAAATTAATAACTCAAAAAGTACGCATTTTTGGAAAAAAATTTTTAGACAAAACTATACTAAAATTTTACGTAGATTTCAAAAATGTATTAATATACAGGATGTTCTATTTAAAATAACAAAGTTAAAGTCAACTTCCGGTAGAACCGGAAGTCGGCCATCTTTGAAAATATTTTAGTTAAAAAGATCGTATACGAAAACCCAAACGTAGAAATTTTCATGATATTACTATAAGTATTTTGCCATATACAGATATTTTTAACTCGTCATGGGACACCCTGTATACCTGGCGTACTCATGCATATTACGACGATTATATATCATTTTTTGTATATAATTTGATGATATACAATTTTTGTCTGATATGATAAATCGCGAAAAAACAATTTTTTCAACCTTCGACCTTGAATAAATGTTTTCCCATACCCAGTAAAAATGAAGAACTTTCAAATTGTATATTTAATTATATTTTGAACGATTTTAATGCTTTTCAACTTAGTGAGAATTTACTTCACTAATTTAACCGGACTATAAACTCGTCACTCACTTTTTATTTCCATAGACAAACTTTTCACATCGTAAACAATCATCAGACTAATCGAAACAAGACACGAACGTCAAAAAAGGTTTAGCCAATGTAATAAAAAAAATTTAACGATTCGATTTACGCGCGCAGTTTAAATGCACCAGTACGTATCAAATTTTATCATACCATATTAATACGGTCAATTTAGACATTCGAAGTTACATAAATTCCCATCAAGCTGAAAATCAGTAAATTTGTTTTTTTTAATGTTCCCCGCCATTTCCTTGTATGCAAAAAATTTTATTCAAGGTCAAATGTGAAAAAAATGAGTTTTTCGCAATTTTCAGCGAAACTGTGAGTTTTATCATGAAAATACCTTAGACAAAAATTGTACATCATAAAATTATCTACAAAAAACGTATCGATACTTTTTTTCTTACGAGCCATCGTTTCTGAGATATAAGGATTCAAAAAGTTCTAAAAATCAAAAATTTGGTTATTTCACTTTTTCACATAAAATTTGAGGTTATGTGAAAAAGTTATAGATACAAAAGTTGTAGATCTTTTTATTACCTACAATTTCGCTATTTGACGTTTTGCCACAGGACTTTTAGTTTTTCCGGAAATCGCGATAAACAAAAATTTATCGAAACCTATGAATGATTAAAAGATATAATCCGGTCAATTTAAGCATTCGAAGTTACATAAATCCCCATCAAGATGAAAATTAGTAAAATTGTTTAAAATACAATTGAAAATGAAATTTGATTGTTCCCCGCCATTTCCTCGTATGCAAAAAATTTTATTCAAGGTCAAATGTGAAAAAAATGAGTTTTTCGCAATTTTCAGCAAAACTGTGAGTTTTATCATGAAAATACCTTAGACAAAAATTGTACATCATAAAATTATCTACAAAAAACGTATCGATACTTTTTTTCTTACGAGCCATCGTTTCTGAGATATAAGGATTCAAAAAGTTCTAAAAATCAAAAATTTGGTTATTTTTAATTTTTTCATATAAAATTTGAGGTTATGTGTAAAAGTTGTAATTACAAAAGTTGTAGATCTTTTTATTACCTACAACTTTGCTATTTGACGTTTTCCCACAGAACTTTTAGTTTTTCCGGAAATCGCGATAAACAAAAATTTATCGAAACCTATGAATGATTAAAAGATATAATCCGGTCAATTTAAGCATTCGAAGTTACAAAAATTCCCATCAAGCTGAAAATCAGTAAAATTGTTTTTTTTTTAATGTTCCCCGCCATTTCCGTGTATGCAAAAAATTTTATTCAAGGTCAAAGGTCAAAAAAATGAGTTTTTCGCAATTTTCAGCAAAACTGTGAGTTTTATCATAAAAATGCCTTAGACAAAAATTGTAGATCATAAAATTATCTACAAAAAACGTATCGATACTTTTTTTCTTACGAGCCATCGTTTCTGAGATATAAGGATTCAAAAAGTTGTAAAAACCGAGATTGGTTGTATTTGTAAGAAATTTCTGTTGACTAGTTGAATCTATCACAAGTCCATCAAATAAATTACCAATTGACGAAGATGTTGCTTAAGTTCGAGGATGTTTTTCTGCAGCTTTGTTATTTCTTGTGCAATCATTAAATAGCCATTAAATACGACAGTAAATCTGAAACCTATAACTTCTACAACTTTTTGAATCGTTATATCTCGTAAACAGTGGTTCGTAGGAAAAAATGTATTCATACGTTTTTTGTAGATAATTTTATGATCTACAATTTTTGTCGAAAGTATTTTCATGATAAAACTCACAGTTTTGATGATAATCGCGAAAAACTCATTTTTTTTACCTTTGACCTTGAATAAAATGTTTTCCATACATTGGACCATGGGGGACCATTCAAATTTTTGTTTTCAATTGTATTTTAAACAATTTTACCGATTTTCAACTTTATGGTTAATTTATGTAGCTTCACTCTAATTTTTTGGTCTAATTTGACCGGACTATATATACACATATTAACAAACCACGATGGAATATCGTAAACGTTTTGCAGTTTCATCGTTTTTCAATTGCGAATCTCTCTCAACTCTCCGTTGAATTAATTCGTCGCTCTAATTTCTAGAACAGCTCAACGAAACAATAGTTGTTCTAATTTTTCGCTAATTACCCCATTGTTTCGGTATTCGACGTGCGAATCGTTAAAATTTCACCGAATCCTTCAATCCTACCTCGAAGATCGGTATTTCGTGCTCAAGTACAAAAACAAATACTCAACGATACGTCTAATCAAATGAGGTGTTCCCCAAGGTAGAGTTTTGGATCCGTTTCTATATCCTTCGAACTAATATCTGCTCAAACTGCTTCGATTTTTGAAATATAGCGAATCTAAATCCTGGTCTGGTTCCCCTGACGTTGCAAAAAGCTCTAAGTTCCTAAGAATTTGCTCTTTTGTTTTTCGAATGCCTCTAGTTAGTTTATCGTCCTGGCTTTTAGAGTCCAAGCGTACTCCTTACAGAATTACAGGATCTTATATCAAAAGTTGCCCAAACAATATCCATTCGGCACTCTATCTCGCGATTTGGGTTTAGATCCTCTGTAATAGGTAATTTGAACTCAAAGACCCGCTCAATTTGGCGTCCATCAAGTATCTGAGTAGCACCATTGTTAGTAATATCCTGATCCAGCAAACCCACGAGATTCTGCGAATATGGTTTGAGCAAGATGGCGTATCGCTCTATTATCTAATTAATGAACCGAAATTCTCCAAATCGGAGGATAGGAAGGCGCAGATCGATAGTATTAAACTTAATTTATCAAATTCCCCCCTTTAGTTTTGGCCCTAAAATTCCGAAAAACATTTCCAAGTATTTCTCTGGACAATTTTTTATTATACTTTTTTCCTCGAAGCTCTAATAGAATCCATTCCCGAGATATAGTCGACAGGCGTTCTAATTCGCCCGCCTAGTATACGAGGAATGTAAAAAATGAATAATATACAGGGCGTTGTATTTTTTCCGAATACGCCTTCATACCCGTCGCGGATTTGATTAGATCAATTTTAGCTTAGAAAAAAATTACAGATTCGCAATTATACTCCACTTTATATGGAACTTGACGCTTCCTTGGCGTCTAACGATATTAATAATGAACAATAAGGTATGCAAAACCGAAAGGTGAATGAAATATAACAACAGCGATTCAAAATCCCCAACAAAGTCTCGCGCCTACGCGTTCAACTTTCTTTCGTAAAAAAGTTGTGGGCTCTCTTCTTATTTTCTCTCGTACATTCGAATAATCGAAATGGGCCGCACCGTAAGGGCATTATATGCATATAGGATTCGTGTGTGGCGGAATGACGGAGCGCAACGGTCCTTTGTGCATTATTTCAGGACAGGATTTAGATTCATATTGATCGCAATAAAAAAATTAACAGCCTACATCCAAAAATGTATAAATTCGACCTAACCTCAATCTTGTCCGGTGGAAAAATGCCATTAGTTATCTAAATAATAAACTTGAGATTGAATTAACCGAGAAATAAGCCCTTTGTCGCTAATTTTACATTCAATAGTCTCAATGTAGTGGATCCACGGTGATCCTATGAAAATTTTGGGACCGTCCTCATAGTTTTCGATCGCCAAAACTCCCGGTGCATCCGTATTTTACCCATTTTAAAACTTGCAAGTCTGAATTTGCGAGAAAAAATGTCTCGCGGTGCTAACTGCAGTTAACAAGTTTCAACTTGTCGCTTTCGGCGACAAATATTTATTTTTAAGTGTATTATTTTGATGAATGGATTGTGGGGCGAGAGAAAAAACTTTAAACTCCAACTCTGTCGTGAAAATTGATGAGTAATGCATCGAACATTAGTTAAAACACTTTTTATTTAGTAATATGTCATTGGAGTTTCTGTAATAAACTTATGCAGTCAAGGGCAGATAAATAGAGAGGCTTGGTGGGTTTGCCCCAACCGAATCGTTATAGTAGACACGATTTATTATAATTTAACACAAACATAAAATATCATCGCGTCCTTTGTGCGTTGTCGATAAAGCGGGAAATAATTTTTATAGGCGCGGTATCTCAATATATTAAATGAATTATTTTGATATTAGTAAATTCGAATATCTGATCAAAAACTAATTCCCAATGCGTCAAATTTGCATTTGCGTCAAAAAAATCGCTTTCCAAGGCTATATATAGTCCTGATCTGACCCCAACCGCCGATTCCTGTCTTTGTTTAACTCCTGAGGCATCCAGAGAAAGCTCTCTATCCTAATTCCTGTCCCTGATAAGTTCCTGAGCCATTTGAAGAAGAATCTTTAACTTAATTCCATTTTTCGATAACATTCTGAGGTATGTACAGAAATGTCTTCATCCAGATCCCGTTCTCGAAAACCTGAGGCATCCAGAGAAAGCTCTCTATCCTAATTCCTGTCTTTAAACAGTTTCTAAGGTATTTGAAGAAGAATCTTCAACTTGATTCCATTTTTCGATAACATTCTGAGGTATGTACAGAAATGTCTTCATCCAGATCCCGTTCTCGAAAACCTGAGGCATCCAGAGAAAGCTCTCTATCCTAATTCCTGTCTTTAAACAGTTTCTAAGGTATTTGATGAAGAATCTTCAACTTGATTCCATTTTTCGATAACATTCTGAGGTATCTACAGAAATGTCTTCATCCAGATCCCGTTCTTGAAAACCTGAGGCATCCAGAGAAAGCTCTCTATCCTAATTCCTGTCTTTAAACAGTTTCTAAGGTATTTGATGAAGAATCTTCAACTTGATTCCATTTTTCGATAACATTCTGAGGTATCTACAGAAATGTCTTCATCCAGATCCCGTTCTCGAAAACCTGAGGCATCCAGAGAAAGCTCTCTATCCTAATTCCTGTCTTTAAACAGTTTCTAAGGTATTTGATGAAGAATCTTCAACTTGATTCCATTTTTCGATAACATTCTGAGGTATCTACAGAAATGTCTTCATCCAGATCCCGTTCTTGAAAACCTGAGGCATCCAGAGAAAGCTCTCTATCCTAATTCCTGTCTTTAAACAGTTTCTAAGGTATTTGATGAAGAATCTTCAACTTGATTCCATTTTTCGATAACATTCTGAGGTATCTACAGAAATGTCTTCATCCAGATCCCGTTCTCGAAAACCTGAGGCATCCAGAGAAAGCTCTCTATCCTAATTCCTGTCTTTAAACAGTTTCTAAGGTATTTGATGAAGAATCTTCAACTTGATTCCATTTTTCGATAACATTCTGAGGTATCTACAGAAATGTCTTCATCCAGATCCCGTTCTTGAAAACCTGAGGCATCCAGAGAAAGCTCTCTATCCTAATTCCTGTCTTTAAACAGTTTCTAAGGTATTTGATGAAGAATCTTCAACTTGATTCCATTTTTCGATAACATTCTGAGGTATCTACAGAAATGTCTTCATCCAGATCCCGTTCTCGAAAACCTGAGGCATCCAGAGAAAGCTCTCTATCCTAATTCCTGTCTTTAAACAGTTTCTAAGGTATTTGATGAAGAATCTTCAACTTGATTCCATTTTTCGATAACATTCTGAGGTATCTACAGAAATGTCTTCATCCAGATCCCGTTCTCGAAAACCTGAGGCATCCAGAGAAAGCTCTCTATCCTAATTCCTGTCTTTAAACAGTTTCTAAGGTATTTGATGAAGAATCTTCAACTTGATTCCATTTTTCGATAACATTCTGAGGTATCTACAGAAATGTCTTCATCCAGATCCCGTTCTTGAAAACCTGAGGCATCCAGAGAAAGCTCTCTATCCTAATTCCTGTCTTTAAACAGTTTCTAAGGTATTTGATGAAGAATCTTCAACTTGATTCCATTTTTCGATAACATTCTGAGGTATGTACAGAAATGTCTTCATCCAGATCCCGTTCTCGAAAACCTGAGGCATCCAGAGAAAGCTGATTCCCGTCTTTGTCAAATTCCTGATGCATCTAGAGACACATCTTCATCCTGATTCCTTTCTTTTATAAATTCTTGAATTTCCTGAGGCGTCTAGAGAAATCTCTCTATCCTGATCCCATCCTTTGGTAAATTCCAGAAGTCCCTGAAACATTTGAAGAAAGCTCTCTCTTGAAGAAAGAGGATAAAAGAGTTATTAACGACGATGAAATTAAACAGGTGGCGTACCAATATTTTGTCCATAACTTTACACCCGAAGCAAAAGAACAATCAAAATAATGGACTGAAAAGGGAGGACCTGGTTCCAAAGAAGGTAAAGACTGGTCCATCTGCAGGCGAGGTTATGGCGTCGGTTTGAGCGAAGAGAAGGTGTTGTTTCATCAAGACAATGCACCAGCTCAATCATCCGTTATTGCGATGGTCAAAATTAACGAATTAAAGTTTAATATGCACTCTAATCGCAAGATTTAGTCCCCTCGGATTATTTACTGTTCCCAGACTTGAAAAAATGACTCGGAGGTCAAAGATTTTCCAAAAATGAATGGATGATATCGGCAGTTGATGGCTATTTTGAGGATCTCGACCATTTCTATTATAAAAAAAATTTTTTTCGCAAAATTTGCGGTTGACTTTGCATTTTTTCTACCGATCAATATAAATCGAGTTGTAGAGATACAATGTTGCCAAATTCCTCAAATGCCTTTATAGAACGCTTCCTGGACAGTTAATGGCAGAGTTAAAAACAGGGATTATTTATAGGATCACTTGATCCATCGATCTTTACTATAAAAGAAATTTTTTTTGAATCTCTCCTTCTATAGCATTTCCGCATATTTTTCCGCCATTTTTGTATACACCGACCAATAAATCGTTATCGAACATATCTTTATATTATACGACGGTATCTAAAAATAATGAATTTGTTTTGTTTTTGGGTGTTTTAGATTTTAGTTTCAGTGAAATATTTTGATAATGTATTATGTCCTTTATGACTTACGAGGTCTGGCTATTAAATAACGAGACTGCGCGTCTAGAGGGCGTCCTAGGCGAGGAGTGCGTTGGGTATCTAAATATCAATCTCAAATTTCTAGTTAAGTTCAAAAAAACTCCGATTAAGTCCAATAAATTTTTGCAAAAAGCCAACGGGAACAATTCTCTATCTCATGGAGACAATTCTCTATCTCGCGAGCGTGTTTTTGAGTGGTGTAAGCGCTGTAGTTAATACCGATAGAGCAAATTAAAATTGGAGGCAATTTTGATTGTTTTTTTCGACGTTAACGGTAACTGAATCGGTTCCAGACTGTCAACCAGACTTACTATTTGTCAATTTTGGCAACACTGCGACGACTAGGTCGTAAAAAACGGTCCGATTTCGCACCAGGACAACGCACCTGTCGATAACGCGTTATCTGTGAAGCAGTATTTGGCCAGTACGCGTACTCCACCCGCCTTACTCACCAGATTTGGCACCGTGCGATTTTTTCTTGTTTCTGCTTTAAAAGGGACCCGTTTTGAGTCGATGGAAGCGGTAAAGCAAAAAACGGCAGAGCTCCTAAAGACCCTCACCGAAGAAGACTTTTTTCGTAAACAGTCTCGTTATTTAATAGCCAGACCTCGTATATTAATATCATATTTATTGATATAATTCGATAGTTGATGGGAAAACATGTAAAAAAAGTTGATTTATAACAATGTATACGAGGGTTGCTACAAAACTATGACCCCGCAATTTATTTTTGATCTGCGGAAATCACCGGGTGCTAAACAAGGACTGTACCCACCAATTCGATATTTTTGACTAATCAAAAACGTTTTTGTTTAAACTGATTTGTGAGAACTCTCATTGGAGTTGGTTTCCCTAATTTTTTTGACAAACAAATGCTGGTGTATACCATTCAGATGATGCCAAAAGTAGAGGCGAGTTAATCGGCACAATTCTCGTCGAAACTTTTTGGACCGAGAAGAATGTTTCAAGAATCTGTAAACAACTCGAATAGCACTCGTATGACAACACGTTCTGATTACGTTCGAACTCAGATTTGACACATTTACGTCAGTGTTGCCATATCTCAAAACTCAAGTAGCAAACCTCGTTTTAACCCAACAACTATGGTTGGTAGTAATTACGCGTGACGTATCCAATTATAAAGAAGATTTCTGTTTTTTTATCCACAAATTTTAGTGATTTATTATAGTATTTTGTTATTGAATACAAATCATTTTAAAGAACTATCACTCGGCATCCTATCCAACGTGTATTACGCGTAGCGCAGGACTGAATACAACGAACATCTCTAGTTAAATCACATTTTCTTTCGGATTACTAATAAAAAAGTTTGTTTTTGTTTTAGTTGCTTCTCGCTATAATATTTTTCGAAATCATTCATCATTTTTGGAATTTTTGAAAAAGTCATATTTCACATACTAGTTTCGCGAGATCGCAATAATAAACAAGGTTACAATAAAAAGGAACGAATTAAAAAAAAAAAAAAAAGAATTCATTAACCGGTGTTTTTCGCGTTTAATTTAAATATTTCTTGTTATTTAACATTTCGTAAAGATATCACGAAGAGAACGGGTGTCGGTAACCGCAACACAAGGACATGTAAAGAAACTCCTAGTCATTTTTTATCGTTTTGTTATTACAGAATGTCACGATTTTTAACCGCGACGCAATATGAGGGAAAACGCGACAAAAATGTCGAGATGTCACATATCGAAATGGTGTGTGAACATAAACCAATGAATTAACTCGACAAATTTCTAATTGGACTGACTTGGTTCGTTATCCGGGGTTATATTATGATAACAGAACGGGATCGGCTTCGCTGTCTACGTCGGTGGACGATTTCGTAATGTTATTACAAAAATCGTTAATTTGTTTCATATGTTTATGTCATTTGTCCAACAAATTTCGAATTTGACACCACCAAAACGACAAATTCGTATATTAAATAAACATATTGAATATCGATATTGATTTGTAACAATTTTCTTACATTAATTTATATTTTAAGCACTCTATTCGTTATCTGGGGTTATATTATGATAACAGAACAGGATCGGCTTCGCTGTCTACGTCGGTGGACGATTTCGTAATGTTATTACAAAAATCGTTAATTTGTTTCATATGTTTATGTCATTTGTCCAACAAATTTCGAATTTGACACCACCAAAACGACAAATTCGTATATTAAATAAACATATTGAATATCGATATTGATTTGTAACAATTTTCTTACATTAATTTATATTTTAAGCACTCTATTCGTTATCTGTGGTTATATTATGATAATAGAACAGGATCGGCTTCGCTGTCTACGTCGGTGAACGATTTCGTAATGTTATTACAAAAATCGTTAATTTGTTTCATATGTTTATGTCATTTGTCCAACAAATTTCGAATTTGACACCACCAAAACGACAAATTCGTATATTAAATAAACATATTGAATATCGATATTGATTTGTAACAATTTTCTTACATTAATTTATATTTTAAGCACTCTATTCGTTATCTGGGGTTATATTATGATAACAGAACAGGATCGGCTTCGCTGTCTACGTCGGTGGACGATTTCGTAATGTTATTACAAAAATCGTTAATTTGTTTCATATGTTTATGTCATTTGTCCAACAAATTTCGAATTTGACACCACCAAAACGACAAATTCGTATATTAAATAAACATATTGAATATCGATATTGATTTGTAACAATTTTCTTACATTAATTTATATTTTAAGCACTCTATTCGTTATCTGGGGTTATATTATGATAACAGAACAGGATCGGCTTCGCTGTCTACGTCGGTGAACGATTTCGTAATGTTATTACAAAAATCGTTAATTTGTTTCATATGTTTATGTCATTTGTCCAACAAATTTCGAATTTGACACCACCAAAACGACAAATTCGTATATTAAATAAACATATTGAATATCGATATTGATTTGTAACAATTTTCTTACATTAATTTATATTTTAAGCACTCTATTCGTTATCTGTGGTTATATTATGATAATAGAACAGGATCGGCTTCGCTGTCTACGTCGGTGGACGATTTCGTAATGTTATTACAAAAATCGTTAATTTGTTTCATATGTTTATGTCATTTGTCCAACAAATTTCGAATTTGACACCACCAAAACGACAAATTCGTATATTAAATAAACATATTGAATATCGATATTGATTTGTAACAATTTTCTTACATTAATTTATATTTTAAGCACTCTATTCGTTATCTGGGGTTATATTATGATAACAGAACAGGATCGGCTTCGCTGTCTACGTCGGTGGACGATTTCGTAATGTTATTACAAAAATCGTTAATTTGTTTCATATGTTTATGTCATTTGTCCAACAAATTTCGAATTTGACACCACCAAAACGACAAATTCGTATATTAAATAAACATATTGAATATCGATATTGATTTGTAACAATTTTCTTACATTAATTTATATTTTAAGCACTCTATTCGTTATCTGGGGTTATATTATGATAACAGAACAGGATCGGCTTCGCTGTCTACGTCGGTGGACGATTTCGTAATGTTATTACAAAAATCGTTAATTTGTTTCATATGTTTATGTCATTTGTCCAACAAATTTCGAATTTGACACCACCAAAACGACAAATTCGTATATTAAATAAACATATTGAATATCGATATTGATTTGTAACAATTTTCTTACATTAATTTATATTTTAAGCACTCTATTCGTTATCTGGGGTTATATTATGATAACAGAACAGGATCGGCTTCGCTGTCTACGTCGGTGAACGATTTCGTAATGTTATTACAAAAATCGTTAATTTGTTTCATATGTTTATGTCATTTGTCCAACAAATTTCGAATTTGACACCACCAAAACGACAAATTCGTATATTAAATAAACATATTGAATATCGATATTGATTTGTAACAATTTTCTTACATTAATTTATATTTTAAGCACTCTATTCGTTATCTGTGGTTATATTATGATAATAGAACAGGATCGGCTTCGCTGTCTACGTCGGTGGACGATTTCGTAATGTTATTACAAAAATCGTTAATTTGTTTCATATGTTTATGTCATTTGTCCAACAAATTTCGAATTTGACACCACCAAAACGACAAATTCGTATATTAAATAAACATATTGAATATCGATATTGATTTGTAACAATTTTCTTACATTAATTTATATTTTAAGCACTCTATTCGTTATCTGGGGTTATATTATGATAACAGAACAGGATCGGCTTCGCTGTCTACGTCGGTGAACGATTTCGTAATGTTATTACAAAAATCGTTAATTTGTTTCATATGTTTATGTCATTTGTCCAACAAATTTCGAATTTGACACCACCAAAACGACAAATTCGTATATTAAATAAACATATTGAATATCGATATTGATTTGTAACAATTTTCTTACATTAATTTATATTTTAAGCACTCTATTCGTTATCTGGGGTTATATTATGATAACAGAACAGGATCGGCTTCGCTGTCTACGTCGGTGAACGATTTCGTAATGTTATTACAAAAATCGTTAATTTGTTTCATATGTTTATGTCATTTGTCCAACAAATTTCGAATTTGACACCACCAAAACGACAAATTCGTATATTAAATAAACATATTGAATATCGATATTGATTTGTAACAATTTTCTTACATTAATTTATATTTTAAGCACTCTATTCGTTATCTGGGGTTATATTATGATAACAGAACAGGATCGGCTTCGCTGTCTACGTCGGTGAACGATTTCGTAATGTTATTACAAAAATCGTTAATTTGTTTCATATGTTTATGTCATTTGTCACTAAATTGTCAACTCCATTCGGAAACATCGACATTAATAGATTAGGAATTGTTTATCGCGAACTGATGGATTGAATGGGACATGCTGTATAATACAATATGCGTTAAATAATTGCCTCATTACATTTTACGTGCAACAGTAAAGAGAATTTCAAGGTTAACGATCGCTATTAATATTCATAGATATTTTATTAAAATGATAGTTTCGATGATTGAAACATCCACTTTTGTTAAATAAAATTTTTTGCGACACCGTCCGAATATCGAGAAGTAAACAAAAAATCTACGGACGTTAACACTTGACAATGAACGAAAACAGCTGTTTGAGAAAGGGAAACAATTTTTTTTCAATCTTTCTCGCTTGCGAAATAAAAATAGATAAAATTGACGTTTCGGCTTTGAAAAATTATTTAAAAAAACTAATTTTGAAACAAAATATACTCAAAATTCATTTAATTCATAAATTTCTTAGATATTTAGACCATGGGCGAATGAAGACAATGAGTGAATGAATTTAATAACGAAAATTTAGATATAAAAACGTAGAAAGTTATTTTAAATATACTGGAATGTTTAAAAAAAAAAGAGTAAAAAAATTTCCATTCCATCATTCACGTGTAAAGAAAAAGGAGACGTCAACATTATTTGCGTATCAGACGTATGGGGTACAAAAAGGGCGCAGTCCACGTCCGGTACCCTGTTTAAACCAAACGCCCTTACGTTTTACTCGTCTATTATTTTTTCTAGTGCATCTGTGTAAGTAACGGCGTATGATGCCTTCCAATTTATAATTTTTCGATCCATATTTTCGAAGACAAGAAGATTTAGATATAAAAACACAGCAAAATATTTTAAATGTACGTATTGGAATGTTTTAAAAAAAAAGAAAACTTTCAGCAATTGACTGAATTAACTAGAGTTTATATAAGACGACAAGATTATTTGCGTATCAGACGTATGGGGTACAAAAAGGGCGCAGTCCACGTCCGGTACCCTGTTTAAACCAAACGCCCTTACGTTTTACTCGTCTATTATTTTTTCTAGTGCATCTGTGTAAGTAACGGCGTATGATGCCTTCCAATTTATAATTTTTCGATCCATATTTTCGAAGACAAGAAGATTTAGATATAAAAACACAGCAAAATATTTTAAATGTACGTATTGGAATGTTTTAAAAAAAAAGAAAACTTTCAGCAATTGACTGAATTAACTAGAGTTTATACAAGAAGACAAGATTATTTTCTTGAATTAAATAAATACCGAAGTTCTAATAGACGTATGGGGTACAAAAAGGTATCAGTACACGTCTGGTATCCTGTTTAAACCAAACGCCCTCACAGGTACATTTTACTCGTCTATTATTTTTTTCAGTTCCAAGTAGGACAACAATTAAGTGCATCTGTATAAGTATAATGCCCTCCAATTTATAATTTTTCGATACATTTTTTCAAAAATATTTATAAAAATGACAAATTCAAAAAATGAGACATCTACGCCTATGGTAGATGAAACAAAATCGTCGGCAAGGGTTTTTCATAATCTGCAATTGATATCGGAACAATAATGTGTGCATTTAAATTAGTGACTATACAGGGTGTCCCACGACTACCCATATTTTCTGTAAATTTTCACACAACAATAACCGAGTAATTGCAATTGGTGGGATACTTTCTAAACGGTCGTAGAAACAAATAAATCTATCTACCGAGAACGTAACTATAATAATAAATGATATTATTATAGTCTAAAACGAGCAATTGTGTTAAAAAATTTATTGTTAAAACGAAAGTCGATGGGAATAAGTACGCCGCATTCATTCTTTATTAGAATGTCTATTTTTGCTGATAACCTTTAACGATGCTAATAAATAGGATGCTTTCACAATATTGAATGTGTATGTTTTAAACGTTGTTGTAGAATTGAGAGAATCGATAGAAAGTTTGTTTGTTTTTTAACGTTGTATCAAGGCCACATGGTATAGTTTTATAAGAGGAATTCGTCGCTTCAATCAAAAAATATTCCATATTTAAAACAATTCATTTATATACCCATTCAACTTAGGTCCTTATTTCATGGTAATTATTTAGTTTGAATTGTGTACGTCCGATTTTTTTGAAAGTTTAGTATGCTGATTAATTTAATGTATATATATATATAGGGTGATTCATTAAGAATGTCCAATCTCTGAACTGTACATTCTATAACTCAAAATATGATGATTCTGCTCGACATGCCTCGTGCAAATATCGCTAATTTCCGAGATACGGGGCGTTCAAAGTTCAAATTTTGATTTTCGCAATAATTTTTTATGTTTTCACAATTTCTTTTTGAAAATTGGCATTCTATAACTCAAAATATGATGAATCTGCTCGACATGCCTCGTGCAAATATCGCTAATTTCCGAGATACGGGGCGTTCAAAGTTCAAATTTTGATTTTCGCAATAATTTTTTATGTTTTCACAATTTCTTTTTGAAAATTGGCATTCTATAACTCAAAATATGATGAATCTGCTCGACATGCCTCGTGCAAATATTGCTAATTTCCGAGATACGGGGCGTTCAAAGTTTGATTTTCGCAATAATTTTTTATGTTTTCACAATTTCTCTTTGAAAATTGGCAATTTTACGTTTTTTTGGCATGAGGAATCATAATTTGCACTCTAATTTAACATTGCTAGTAGAGGGCGCTAGTTACACTGTTGATTAAATCAAAGCAAACTTTTCTTGTGCTAAACTTACAACTAAAATGATAAAAAAATATCAAAAAACGTTAAATTCTACAAAAAAAAGTTATTCTTCTTTGATTCGTGTAACTCAATCGGTTACCGAGTATTTGCTTCTAAAAAGTTCAATAAATTTTAATTTTTTCATAAATAAATTTTATTATTCCTTAAATATGTGACCAAATTGAAAAATCCAAAGGATTTAAATCAGGGCCTCTTGGTTGCCAAGCAAACTCACTAATAAATTATGATTCCTCATGCCAAAAAAACGTAAAATTGCCAATTTTCAAAAAGAAATTGTGAAAACATAAAAAATTATTGCGAAAATCAAAATTCGAACTTTGAACGCCCCGTATCTCGGAAATTAGCAATATTTGCACGAGGCATGTCGAGCGGAATCATCATTTTTTGAGTTATAGAATCTACAGTTCAGAGATTGGACATTCTTAATGAATCACCCTGTATAGGGTGCTAAAATTATTCCTTTACATAGTTTTTATGGTTTGAACATTGAAAAATGGACACTATGTTGAATAGTTGATGTTTTGCAAATAATTGATGTTGGAGATGTTGAACATTTAGACTATGTTTCAACACTGATCATCAACGTTGATTGTTGTTATTAATCGTAGTTTCCATAAATCTGGAACAGATGGCGCCTTAAGCGAATTTCATTACAGAGAACTGTAAAATTTTGTCATTTGCACCTAGTAGATGGCGCCACACTTCAATGAAAACGCTTGTTAGTTTTACGCGTAGCTTCAGATTCAAAATACAAATTCAAGATACATTAAAATTTCATTCGTTCAGACCAGTGTAAGGAAATTTTGCATCACCATTTAACGACCGTAAAATTTTGGGCAGATAAATTCCAACGCGGCCGTATCAGCAAAAACTGGTTTCGTTCGAGGTGAGATCTACATTTCCGTGTATTTTTGATAAATCCCGTTTTCAAAATTTTAATTAGAGCACCTCGCATCATACTGAACTCAATATCTGGTTCCACGAAATGGATAACCCCCCTCCTGGACATCGCTGGTACTTCCACTAGGCTAAACCACAAGATTTTCTTCCCTTGACGATTACACGGGAAGTGTATGCAATTTCCAAAGAACCAGCAGTTCTTTTTCGTATCTGTAATACCAGATATCCTCGGCCATTTCGATTAATCTTTACCATCTCGAAGCACGGAAGCTTTAGTCTATCTGCAACCACTGGATTAGTGAATTTGTTCCGGCAGACTGGTTGTAGTTACTTAATCGAGCGTTATATGCAAATTGCTTTCCAACAGTATCCATCTTCAAGTGATGAACGAAAAGATACACGTCCCGGCAACGAATTTGAGCTGGTTCGTTAGTAATTCGAAACGATCGAAAAAAATTCGGATCGGCGCATATTTTATAGATCACTCAATCGATAAAAATAGTTCGTAAATATGTAAAACATCAATTTATTTAACGTTTTAATTTTCAGTTACACATATTCTGTTTACAATTAACCTCCAGGTGGAATATAAAATGATTAAACAACAGAGAACAGACCAGCGTCTATACGAACAAGACTTATAAAAATGGAAAGAAAGTAAACGAGCTGAATATATGCTTGGTAAAGATGAAGATATTAAAAGTATCCACCATTGTTATACGCTTGTCAACAGGATCGTATTTTGAATATCATAAATAATATCGGTTTCCGATCAAAAGGGGTTTTCCGATAGGGACAAATTTTGGTTCGAAATAAAATGAAGACCGCTTGAGATTTTTCGAAAACTTTATTATCGGGTTGTAGTCCATCCAAAACATCTATAAACGGAACTCGAGTTCGCTCAAATGGCCACAGCGGGCACGTTTGTAGCGGTTGATTCGTTGGACCCGATTTTCCATGACTCGGCCGAAACGGCTGCCATTTCGCGTTCAATATTGGCTTTGAGCTCTTCCAACGTCGTCGGCTTATTATCAGAGACCAAGGATTTGACGTAGCCCCAAAGAAAACGAATTTAGAGGCGTCAAATCGCACGAACGAGGCGGCCAATCGACTGCTCCATTTCTTGAGATAGCACACACAATCAAACTTCTTCAATAAATCGATTGTAACGCACCAAATAGTTTTCTTTTGTGGATTAAGTGGTTTTTCATTAAGCACTTTTTGATTTTCACCCGCCCAATACCGCATTTTTTTTCATTGACAAACCCATTGAGCCAGAAATGAGCTTCGTCACAGAAGATGATCTATTCCAGATCCAGATCCTTACGCAAAATTCACCATAAAGTGGTCTTGGCGATGTCCAACTCTTGAGAACGCCGTGGAATTGACTGATTTGAATCATTTGCTACAACGGCAACGATATTTTCGACATTTCGACCAATCCGTAGTCTCACCGGCACGGTAATAAGTAAACTTGTTACTAGATCGATAATTGCGATCGAAAATCGGGGTTGAGGCTCTTAAAGAAGCGTCCACCGACTTAAAGTAAATTTTTAAGATTTGCAGACGTTATTCGTTCGTGTATTTCGCCATGACGAAAAGGTTATGTCAACTGAATAAACTGACAGTGACAGTTCGATGTCAAGTGAAAAGGTGCGTTCACAAACTAAATTCAAAATTGTCAAGTTTCTGTAGTGAATTTTTTAAATTTGCAGACGTTGTTTGTTTGTGTACATCACCATGATGAAAAGGTTATGTCAACTGAATAAACTGACAGTGACAGTTCGATGTCAAGTGAAAAGGTGCGTTCACAAACTAAATTCAAAATTGTCAAACTTCTGTAGTAAATTTTTTAAATTTGCAGACGTTGTTTGTTTGTGTACATCACCAAGATGAAAAGGTTATGTCTACTGAATAAACTGACAGTGACAGTTAGATGTCAAGTAAAAAGGTGCGTTCATAAACTAAATTCAAAATTGTCAAGTTTCTGTAGTGAATTTTTTAAATTTGCAGACGTTGTTTGTTTGTGTACATCACCATGACGAAAAGGTTATGTCAACTGAATAAACTGACAGTGACAGTTCGATGTCAAGTGAAAAGGTGCGTTCACAAACTAAATTCAAAATTGTCAAGTTTCTGTAGTGAATCTTTTAAATTTGCAGACGTTATTCGTTCGTGTATTTCGCCATGACGAAAAGGTTATGTCAACTGAATAAACTGACAGTGACAGTTCGATGTCAAGTGAAAAGGTGTGTTCACAAACTAAATTCAAAATTGTCAAGTTTCTGTAGTGAATTTTTTAAATTTGCAGACGTTGTTTGTTTGTGTACATCACCATGATGAAAAGGTTATGTCAACTGAATAAACTGACAGTGACAGTTCGATGTCAAGTGAAAAGGTGCGTTCACAAACTAAATTCAAAATTGTCAAGTTTCTGTAGTGAATCTTTTAAATTTGCAGACGTTATTCGTTCGTGTATTTCGCCATGACGAAAAGGTTATGTCAACTGAATAAACTGACAGTGACAGTTCGATGTCAAGTGAAAAGGTGCGTTCACAAACTAAATTCAAAATTGTCAAGTTTCTGTAGTGAATTTTTTAAATTTGCAGACGTTGTTTGTTTGTGTACATCACCATGATGAAAAGGTTATGTCAACTGAATAAACTGACAGTGACAGTTCGATGTCAAGTGAAAAGGTGCGTTCACAAACTAAATTCGAAATTGTCAAGTTCCTATTGGACAAAAAGAAAACATTAACATTTGAGGTATTCTATGGTTTCAACCGAACGTTCAAAAAGCTTTTTGACACTTTGGTAAAACCACCCTTTGGATATCCAATAAGATAGGAAGATACCAAGAAATACCTATACAGGGCCGAGGGAAAATAAACTGAAGGAAATGTACATTTCGAATCGTATACATTGTAGTAGTATTATATAATTCGATAATAACAAATTTTAGTTCGGTTCTGTTCAAGATAGTGAAAAAAAAAAAATAGTAGGGAGGAGAATGGACGTATAGAAATGTTCGCGAAGAGCGATTCGAAGGCCGGATTTTGTATAATAATTACTTCAGTAGAGTAATGAGAAGGGAAGCAACATGGTTGGAGGGTTTTATTTTTATTAAAACATTAACGATGTTGCAGACATAATTGGCAACCTACTATCGGTCATCGGTACAACTCGAACCAATTGAAAAATCACAAATGTTTTTCAAAATGGAATAATGCTCGTTAAATATTTAAAAAGATACGGGCGTTGCATATAGTGAAGTTGCACGAAGATTTAATTCGAATAATTCGTTGGAAGTTTTGGAAAATTTCGATATTTAAACGTCGTGATTCTTTCCGGGGGGAATTTAAAGTGATTTTTTGGAAAAGGCGACAGAACTAGAAGTTGATCTGAAATACTAAAAATGACCCAAGTTCCAAGCCTAAGCTAAACAAAAGAATAAATTTACAATCCGTTGAGTTCCGGGCCTCGGAATCCTTTGAAGAACTCCAATCCTCGTGTAAACCAATCACACATAAATTCTCTGAAAGAATTGCTGTCGGTTCGGATTATACATTTCGAACGAGATGTTGTTACGCCGTTTTGATGAGACGCAATAACGTCGAAACTAGTCAGCCGGCAATTGCAATTACGAATCAGTACTCCAATTTGGTTTCCATCCAACCACATTTTCCTGTGGCCTTTTCTATTTTTATATCAAAAATAAAAACTGAAATTAAGGCCTGTCACTTTACTTGGTTTATTAATCGAATATGCGATGCGACGAGCGAATCAAAATAAATAAAATTCTTAATAGTCGATTGATGAGTGCTCAAATAATCCGAAAAATAATTAAATAAGTGAGTAAGATTGATGATTATTTAGATAAGAACCGGTCGATGTTCGCAGTTCGATTGAAATTGTTAATTTATTAAGATTTAATTACAAACTTCCATTAGAAGAGATTTCAATTGATATGGCGTAATTTTTATATTCCTTATTGAACTTTTCATTTAATGTATGTACTTACATCTCGTCGAAACTAGCACCGAGCCCTAACGGTGTAGTTGGTAAGGTTTCGAAGCGCTTAATTTCCAACACAAAGATCGGAAGTTCGAAACCTTCATTAAATTGCTCTTAGTTCAAACGAGAGTTACAAATAAACAAACCCACATACAGGTGAAGCTAATATATAAGCGTGTTAAGAAGGAATTTAAAACTGTAAACTAGTATATACGAGGGTAAAGGTATAAGTCGTGGCAAGGAAGTTTGTGGTGGTTGGACTGTGTCGTACAAGTGCGAAAAGTACGACGCGACGTTCGGTATGACCTCCTGGATCTTGTGGACAGTCCAATTATCCTACAAAACAACGCGTAGAGTGTGTAGGCAACATATATGGTGCGTCAAATGTCGAACCTGATGCTATTCAGTGATTGTAGCAGGGATAAATACTTTGAGGATCTTTAGACGCAAATTGGTCGTGCCAAATTTGTGTGTACCGTTATCCTTTTGCACCTCGAAGGCCATATTATTCTCCGTATACAGTTTTTTATGGGAAAATTTGATTCAATCGATTCGCTTTCTTGCAGCAATTGGTCTTTTCAAAGTTTTTCTATTGGGTTGTTTCGCCCAATTGGAAATTAACACCCTAGGTGTTCAAATTATCGTCCATCATTTTCTATACATAAAATCAGTCGCCGACGGATTCTTTCAATCATATCACCCCTTGTCGTGGGTCTAAGCAACTGAGTTCTGGAAATCTGGAAGGCCAAATGAAAGATTTTTCGCTCAATTCAAATTTGTAATCGCAATATCTGAAATATGCGAAACAGCGCCCTCTATCGATGACTTTGCACCCGATACTTGGTGTGTGTGTGATTACTCCAATTGTAACAATTTCTCGTGGCCCTTTTTTTTGACGTCGTCTTTATCGTTTATCGGTCAAAACTATGTTCGGTTCTTTGATCGTCTATAAATCTAATAAAAATTGATGGATCGGGCAATAGTTTGGTATCGGCCGTTCGCGATCCTCGTGAAAAGAAATAAGCTCAATCGAATTTTAATAAGACATCGCGATAATTTCAACAGATAAGATGTCAAGACGAAAATTATGTAACATTATAAAAAACCGGTACCACAACATTATATACATAAAGACCGGGCAATTTCGATGTTTTGCCATTACAGTTTATAAACATTGCGGATAAGTTGATGTTGAGAATGTAAAATATCTGAGGGGTATATCTTTCAGACGTAAATTTATGTAAATAGTTGACACTCATAGTACCCCGAGGGCCCTAATGGAAATATATTATCTACGATACATAGTAGATTAGCTTTAGGGTGTTAATAATAAGTTTCAATCGTAAAAAACAAGATTTTTTTTACTTTTACATGATTTGTCTCGATTTTAATGTAGAAAATAGGCTTCAGTTTCATCGATTGCTTATTCATTTGATTTGGAATCGGATCCGGACTATACGGTGGATGATTATCGACTTGTGTATCTGTGCGTTGTCTTGGTGGTTTTTTCTCCCACATTTGAGGCCGTTTTTCCTTGATTTTAGCATTAAAACGATCCAACAACTCGCTATTGATTGTTATCTCCATTTTGGATTAGCAATAATCTAACCTAACATAACCAAATAATTCCACAACCTTCCCAGTTGACTGTTGTGCCTTTGAACCTGGTTCACCGACTGCAGTCCACTCGGATGATGATCGTTTTGATACCGGAGTAAAGTTACGGATCCGTGTCATATTTCGACCGAAAAATCTGCCCAAATACTGCTCTAAATCATCGAAACGTTGTTGTTTTCGATCGACTGTGAGTAAACGCGGCACCCAATTTTGAAAAAAGCTTTTTCACGGTCAAATGTTCATGCATAATTGCCATCTGATGTATCTACGACCTCATTATATTAGTTAGAACCAATTTGTGAATTTTTTTCTACATTTTTTCTGGGGTACCACGACAATCGAACCAGACCAGAACGTTCACCATCATGGATCGCGTTTAAATTTAGCAAACTAATAAAAAATTATTTTTTTCGATAGAGATAGTATAACATATAACAAAAAATGATAAATTAATACATCAAATTGTTTTTTGAAAATAACTAAAGTAACTTCACTTAAATGTCTGTCGTTTTTTTGTTACTAATCGAAATGTCATGAAATTTGACACGTAGACTTTTGAAAGTTGGTACTTCGTGAACGTCGCATGGATTTGTCAATGGCAGCGCCATCTGTGTGTCAATCACACGATTTATTGAATGATGTATTACATAAATAGAATTTTGTTGAACTATTTCAATTATTCGTTATAGTTTTTTATAATTATTATCTTTTTTTTTTTTTTTTTCAGTTACGACACCTTCTCCTCCGCCACGGCCGTGGATTCCTTTGGCGAGGCCCACTACAAACAGACCAACATGTAAGTATCTATTTGATGGGGAAATCGTCATGTGTAACGACCAAATATCACAATATTTTTTATAGGTATATTCACTGTGATGTGTTACAATGTTCTATGTGATAAATACGCCACCAGGCAAATGTACAGTTACTGCCCTAGTTGGGCCCTCAATTGGGATTATAGGAAAAAGGGCATCCTAGAAGAAATCAAACATTATGGTGCTGATATCATCAACCTACAGGTAAGATATGTCTGAAGACGATAAATTGGTTATCGAAACGTGCGTCAGTGAAATATGTGATAAAATGAAACTGAGCTCAATCCGAGCCCCACTACAAAAAATCGTTATTTTTCAAAATTTTCGTTTTCTTTGTGTAGATTAACAAAAAAATGCGCGAATTTCGTTTGACGCTTCGCTAAAAAGTTAAAATTGAAGAAGTACGTTTTTGATAACATAAAGCCGTATCGAAATTTGCGGTAAAAACAAAGATTTACAAAAAAATTTTCGATTTCCTACAACGAAAAAACGATAAAATTACCAAAAGTTTCATCTATTCGGAAAATACTTGTAATTGAAGAAAATCCTTGAATTGTGACAACACTGTCGACAGATGTTTCACATCAAAACTGCCGTTTTCGTTAAATAACGAGAATTTGGATTTAGATTAATCTTAATTTTTGCATAATAAAGTTTCGACACCTTTTTTCGAGATTTTTTTCGAATTTTTGGAATATTTCGCATATGGTGTAATTGATTTTTATTTGTCTCTCATTTTATCATGTGTTCAAAAGGCTATTAAATAACGAAACTGGTTACGAAAAACGGAAAATTATTCCACATTCGAACGCCCCCCTTCAATATACTCCCCTCCCGTCGCCACACACCTTTTCCATACGTTTTTTCCATTGATCTAAACAGTTCTGGAAGTATTCTTTGGTAAAAGCCTTTAGGAGCTCTGTCGTTTGTCGCTTTACCGCTTCCACCGACTCAAATCGGATCAATTTCGAAACAGATCTTTTTCTAATAGGCCAGATCTGGGCTATACGGCGGATGAGGAATCAATTCGTTCAATCTAACCATCGGTGCATTGTCTTGGTGAACGAGTGGTTCTTTCTTCGACATACGAAGCCGTTTTTCCTCGATTTTTGTATTAAAACGATCCGACAAATCTTTTGGAGATAATCGATGGATAATATTTCATGGGTATCCCAAAATATTAAAGCCATAACCTTCCCCAGCTGCAGTCCACTCAGATGATGATCGTTTTGGTTCTGGAGTGAAGTGATGGATCCATATCTCATCCATTGTCACATATAGGTTCCAAAAATTTGATTTATTACGTGTAAAAATGGCCAAACCTGCTCTAAATCATCAACAAATGTTGTTTTTAATCGACCAGAACGTTCACCGTCATCGGTGTCTGTACGACCACGTTTAAATTCAACAAATCAATAACAAACGGTTGTTTTCGATGGAGCAGAGTCCGGATAGCACTTTTGAAGCCATTATTGAGCTTGCTTGAGCTTTTTTTTCATCAAAAAATTATAAATTAATCCACCAAATTGTTTTTTGAAAATAACTAAAGTAACTTCACTTAAATGTCTGTCGCTTTTTTGTTACTAATCGAAATGTCATGAAATTCGACACGTAGTTTTTTGAAAGTTGGTACTTCGCGAACGTCATATGGATTCGACGATAACAGCGCCATCTGTGCGTCAATCGCGTGGTTTATTTAATACGAAATATTTCGACGAATGTTTCTTGTTGTATTGCACTAATAAATTTTAGGAAGTCGAGATGGAGCAGTTCTACAATTATTTTCTACCAGAACTTAAAATGGACGGGTACAACGGTATTTATTCCCCAAAATCTAGAGCTAAACATATGGCGGAAAGCGAAAGAAAATACGTCGATGGATGCGCCATTTTTTATAGGGTATCCAAGTACGTGTGCCTATTGAATATTGAAAAATCCTTTTATCGAATTCAAATCGAATTTCCGCTATTTTCAGATTCACTTTGGTGAAAGAGCATTTAGTTGAATTCAATCAATTGGCGATGGCCAGCGCGGACGGTATGGAACACATGTTGAATAGAGTTATGCCGAAGGATAACATCGGATTAGCGGCGTTACTGCAAACAACGGAAGCGGCTTGGGACAACAGTAAGCGCCGCTTTATTACAAATCGATTTCTTTTATTTTTTTTAAACGAAACTTTCATTTTATCCCAGCTCCGTCCGACGCGCCTTTCCTCCAACAACCGATTCTAGTTTGTACAGCCCACATACATTGGGATCCGGAATTTTGCGACGTAAAACTTATCCAGACGATGATGCTTTCCAACGAGCTCAAAGCCATCTTGGAGGAATCTGCTCAAACTCTAAAAGCGCACGATATAAACACCGATTCGAGTAACATCCAACTCGTATTGTGCGGGGATTTCAATTCGTTACCGGATTCCGGCGTCACCGAATTTTTAGGCAAGTGTATCTTTATTATTATTATTATTATTATTATTATTATTCTACGTCGATTAAATTTCGTTTTCCCTATATTTAGGTACCGGTAGAGTGTCTATGGAACACAAAGACTTCAAGACCTTCAGTTATAAGGCGTGTTTGGAGAAAGTGCTCAGCTGTGATAAACCGAACGAGTTTACGCATTCCTTCAAATTGGCATCGGCATATAACGACGAAATAATGCCTTTCACTAATTACACGTAAATACAATAATATTTATTTTTGTTAACGTCACAACACGCTATCGAATTAATCGTTTTTACAGGTTCGATTTTAAGGGTATTATCGATTATATATTCTATTCGAAACAAACCATGACGCCTCTAGGTTTGCTGGGTCCACTTTCTCAGGAATGGTTGCAACAAAACAAAGTCATAGGCTGTCCTCATCCTCACATCTACTCCGATCATTTTCCATTGTTGGTCGAATTGGAAATGATGCCGACCATCACAACAGCAATGAATGGACTAATCGGTCATAGGTGAGTCATTTTTACAAAAAAAAAAAAACTCATATTATATATCATTCGCTAGCAAATATTGTAACAAAAATGGTTTACACGAACGAAGTTTATCGAATATTAAAAATACCATAATTCGTACAAAAATCATCATTACCTTTTATCGATCAAGCACCAAATGTAGACTACCAGTTGTTTCTACTCCACCCTATTTTCTATAGCCGTTCAATCGGTAAAAATATCATCTTGGTGATCATCATTAACTGGTATCGATCCACTACAAGATGAAAACCTCCACCAGATGTTCCCCTTCTGATCTATTTTCAACAATTCTTCGTCGACTGACAGTTCAAAACCATTTGGTTTCTTGTATATCTTTCGTTAACCAAAATACAACTTTGGTGATCAGTATTTTTTCGTTTTCTATTCGATTCCTATTTTTATTATCTTTCTGTGATCTTCTTGAAGTTCTTATACAATTTGATTTAAGTTTTCCATTATCAAACCTCATCATTCATTTAGTCTAGTTTCACTTAAGGGCGAAAAAAGTAATTATAGAAAAAATCATCATTACCTTTTATCGATCAAGCACCAAATGTAGACTACCAGTTGTTTCTACTCCACCCTATTTTCTATAGCCGTTCAATCGGTAAAAATATCATCTTGGTGATCATCATTAACTGGTATCGATCCACTACAAGATGAAAACCTCCACCAGATGTTCCCCTTCTGTTCTATTTTCAACAATTCTTCGTCGACTGACAGTTCAAAACCATTTGGTTTCTTGTATATCTTTCGTTAACCAAAATACAACTTTGGTGGTCAGTATTTTTTCGTTTTCTATTCGTTTCCTATTTTTATTATCTTCTTGAAGTTCTCGTACACATTGATTTGAGCTTTCCATTATCAAACCTCATCATTCATTTAGTCTAGTTTCACTTAAGGGCGAAAAAAGTAATTATAGAAAAAATCATCATTACCTTTTATCGATCAAGCACCAAATGTAGACTACCAGTTGTTTCAACTCCACCCTATTTTCTATAGCCGTTCAATCTGTAAACATATCATCTTGGTGATCATCATTAACTGGTATCGATCCACTACAAGATGAAAACCTCCACCAGATGTTCCCCTTCTGTTCTATTTTCAACAATTCTTCGTTGACTGACAGTTCAAAAACATTTGGTTTCTTGTATATCTTTCGTTAACCAAAATACAACTTTGGTGGTCAGTATTTTTTCGTTTTCTATTCGATTCCTATTTTTATTATCTTTCTGTGATCTTCTTGAAGTTCTTATACAATTTGATTTAAGTTTTCCATTATCAAACCTCATCATTCATTTAGTCTAATTTCACTTAAGGGCGAAAAAAGTAATTATAGAAAAAATCATCATTACCTTTTATCGATCAAGCACCAAATGTAGACTACCAGTTGTTTCAACTCCACCCTATTTTCTATAGCCGTTCAATCGGTAAAAATATCATCTTGGTGATCATCATTAACTGGTATCGATCCACTACAAGATGAAAACCTCCACCAGATGTTCCCCTTCTGTTCTATTTTCAACAATTCTTCGTCGACTGACAGTTCAAAACCATTTGGTTTCTTGTATATCTTTCGTTAACCAAAATACAACTTTGGTGGTCAGTATTTTTTCGTTTTCTATTCGTTTCCTATTTTTATTATCTTCTTGAAGTTCTCGTACACATTGATTTGAGCTTTCCATTATCAAACCTCATCATTCATTTAGTCTAGTTTCACTTAAGGGCGAAAAAAGTAATTATAGAAAAAATCATCATTACCTTTTATCGATCAAGCACCAAATGTAGACTACCAATTGTTTCTACTCCACCCTATTTTCTATAGCCATTCAATCTGTGAAAATATCATATTGGTGATCAGTTTTCTTCAATCCAAATGTTTGACTTCTCTACAAGCTTTTCCAGGTTACTTGAAGTTTTTTCACGGTTCGACTAGCTATAAAACATATTTCACTTAAAACAACAAAAAGTAGATAAAAGTATCTATAAGAAAATAAATTTTTTCCAAAAACAATTTACAGAATGTGACACACTGATTTTTAAAAATTTTCGAATTTGACTGTTTTTATAAGACATTCTATTACCATCATTAGCTGTTATCGATTAAGACTTCCATCAGATGTTGATTAGCTTATATCCAAGCTTTTTATTATTTCATTTGGTGCTGTTTTCGTTGAAAATGTAGTATCCATAAGTGTCCACTTTACAGTGATTTTGTCAAATGTTTTATAGACATTTCTATCACCTTCATCTAACCACTACTAGATGAAGACCTTTATTAGAAACAATTTACAAAATGTTTTGGTTTCTATATGTACAGGAAAAACCTAACATGTTTCTCTGGGTTACTGGTAGTTGTTGTACTGTACACTTTGACTAACGTATGTCCAAACTTTTCATAATCAAATCTCAGCATATATTTGAACCAGTTTTACTTGTAAACAAAGTATCCATTATAAAAATAAATTTATCCCTAAACAATTCACAGTAATTTTTGAAGTTAATTGTCTATCATCATCATCATCATGTCTACCTTATCTTTTCTAAAATTTCTTATTCCATGACAATATTTTCTTTTCAATAACATTTGGTAGTAATATCTTTCGGTATCCAAAATACACTCAGTTTTCTTTGTTTCTAGGCTTCTCTAGGCTGCTTGAAGTTGTTGCACGGTTTGATTAATTTATGTCTAAGCAAATATCAGCAATCATTTGGTCCAATGTTACTTGAAAACATAGTATCCATTAAAAAAATTTTGTAAACAATTTACTGAGTTTTTTTAAGTTGATTTCCGTCATTAGCTTCTACCAAATGTTTCCGTTTCATCCTATTCCCTATACTTCTTTATTCTTTGACAATATCAACTCTTCAATAACATTTTGTCTCTTTATATATTTCCTTATCTGATATACAACTTTGGTTATTATTTATTCATTTTTCATTTTAACATTCTAGAGGCTTCTTCAGGTTCCCAGAAGCTTTTACACAGTATATTTTATCAATGTCAAAGTTTTTAAAGCATAAATGCCATTTTTAATGAAACTGTTTTCTTTGATGCTCCCATTTATCGTTTTCTTGTTCCAAATGAAGAACCAAGCAACGATATGTCATCTGCAAATCTCAAATGAATCATTAACTCACTTCAAATCATATGAATAACAATTTTCTCTCCTGACCATTTTATCCTGTCTCTGGTGGTATGAATTCATTCTCCTGCGGTTCTTATACCTATCCAGTTTTTGATATTGTGAAGCCCCTTTCGCCCAATCCCCTTCTATCTAGAATTGAAGCAAATGGTACCTCTCACATGTCCCGGCGATGCTATTTTCCTACGTTTATCATCCCTAGCAATTCACGTTCTTCTTAAAATTTCTTTGTTGGTTTTTCTTGACGTGCACAGAAGTTTCAAAATTCTTCGGTAGATCCACATCTCTGTTCATGGTGCGTCCAACCTTCCATATCGTATGGTAAACAGTTTTAATATAAATCCTTTTTCTGTATTTATACTGCGAAATTGATAACATTGTAAATAAGTTGTTGTATTGGTTAGGTTATTCTTCTTTTTCCTTATGACTTATCCTTTTCCTATATAAATATACAGTTATCGACATATTGTGTCTATGCTGTTAGTGGAGTGCAGTTTAAATGGAATTCAATATTCTATGGCCGCGGATTGACAATAAAATCAAATTTCATGTAAAAACTTTTGAACCTTGATATGTGTTTATAAATTTTGTATAATAATATTGATGAACTTCTTTCATAAATCATGTAAGTGCTTATCGAAACTTGGAAAAGTGTGTATGTATCATTATAATCATTATAAAAATTTTTTGATTAAATCTTTGAATGCATTTCAATGAAATTTAACTCATTGCTTCAACGTATCTAATTTTATTTTTAGTTATTATGTACCTCCATATAGGAATAGAAACAAAAATTATTATCAGCCTGTTGTATACAAACCCTATTATCCTTATTTTTAAGTAAGATACATAAAGGTTTGTATAGGGCACAATCAAACTTAGGGTTACCAATATTACTTAATCAAACATTATTTTTTTATTTTTTTTTTGTTTAAATATTGATGTGGGGTATTTCAGAACACAATAACTTTGTAAACCAATATACAGTTAGTGCAATAAATATGTTACGATTAACTTTTAGTGGGTAAACAAGCTCTTTACAAACAATTCAATGTTTAATGGTTTTTTTTTTAATAACAACCCCCACATAAGGCTTAGGCATTATTGCTGGGTATTGAAAAACCCATAATTATTAACAAATATATCTAGTATGTTGAAAAATTAACTCAATCTATGTTGCTCAAAACATTCCGAAACCTTTTACTGTTTTTTATTCTTGTAACCCTTAAGATGAAGTTGGGAATTGTTCTGAAAATATTATTTCTATATGTTTCAATCAAGCATTTGTTTCCATTTTTTTCTTTCTTAGATTCTGTATTATATAGGTAATCAATTATATATATATATATATATATATATATATATATATATATATATATATTTCATAGCTATCCCGCAACCTTTGTACGAGTCAATTAAAAGTTACAATTAATTGGCTCAACAGGCATGGGGGGTTGAGGCCAATGTTTTGGACTTGAGAAAAGACGCGGCTTTTGTTAACAGGTTTTAATAAATACACGTGGTGTTACATTAACAGATTAGTTTTATTTTAACAAAATAGCTCGGATCATATTATAATACACATTCCAATCTCATTATTATGGAACTTCTTCTCATTAAAGCTTGTTTTTGTTTTGAAACTTTTCTGATTTTGATGATTCAGTTTTCAAAAGGACTCTTATCAGGAATTATTTCATACAGCATTCATTTTTGGTGTTAACGTAAGTAAAACTCAAGAAATAGTAAGAAATTAAGAAAACCGAACAATATAAATAGTTATAAGTGTATCACATAATATTCGCATTCATATATTGATATATAACAATCAACAAGTCCATTGTACCTAAAAACCTAACCTAAAAATCTCTTCTTGCTTCAAGTTCGGGTAACCTTGAAGTTGTTGGGAGTTATTCTTGGAATATTATTTCTAATACTGGTTTTGTTTCCATTTTATTCTTGTTTAGATCAATTAATGAGAGCTGAAATGATTTTGAACTTTTTTAAGATTTTCTATATACAGTTATCCCGAGAATATTATTCCTAATGGTATTTGTCACAGACCTAATGACACAAGTGGTCGTGAAGAAAAATTTGGTTTCCACTTTATCACTAGTTGGTTAACGTATTTTGAATTGCACTAACTGTAAACGTGAAAAATAAGATAATGAAAAACCTTACATTATTGGGAAAAATACTAACCGACGTTTTATAACTAACAATTTTGTTTAAGGTATATTTTACCCACCGAAAAATTAAAATTTAATTCAAAGGGGCTGAAAAAAGTACTTGTTGATCTTTGTAAAGAAACATGGTAGGTATATGTTTACAAAAATATTACGTAGTTCTTTTGAAAAAGTAGTTTTTTGATATTATAATGAGTTGGTAGTTTTGATATCACAATTCTTATATTTTATAAGAGAAATTTTTATTTTAAAATAATTTCATAGTCTACAAGTACTTTAAAATTGATTCCTTTCGTATTTACAAACCTACTAATCAATATACTTGAAAAATTTTTTATTTTTATCACCGATCAAACTTTATATAAAAAATTGTTTTAGAGGGGCGGCTCCTATTCCCACTTTTTGACACAACTACGTAAAAATTTGACAATTCTGCTTCTAAATCATGTATTAAACAATTTTAGTATTGTATAACTGTTTATTAGTTAAGCTTCGACTCTGTAGGGCATTTTGGAAACCCTAACTATGGATCACATAAATCTCCTATCATCTAATAGCGTATCCTAACCCAAACCATTCCCCCCATATTTACAGGCTTCTATCCAATTGTATAATCAATGCAGCTACCACCCATTTAGTCTCTCCGACCTTCAAATAGGCCCCACTTGACGTTACCAAAGTCAAAGTGTTAAGGTCATCCAGGACTTCCTCTTGTTTGAATCTCCTGTTTTTCTTTACTTTTTGGGCTATATCTGCTAGCTCTCTAACTATCTGTCGGTTTGTCTTTGGGGGATTCCTATCTCCTCTTTCATTTACCTCCCCAAGTCCATGAGTCATTTGCCTTTTGGAATTTTTTTATATAAAGTAAGTCTAAAATTTTATTATTGATTAATACTTAGTTATAATGATTAGTAGAGACACCAAAGGTCATAACTTTATGGGAGATATTGGAAAACTACTGAAACAAGGTATTGTGTAGACCGAAACTAGTAAGAAATACAATACGAATAATTCCAGTAGTTTCTCAAATTTTAGAAGGGCATTTAAACAAACATTCATCATCATAATCATCGAGTGTATTATTTGAGGGGCAGGAGGAGAGATGATACTGACGCCATTTAATTTTTGTAGGTAGCAGCCAACGGTAACTAGATCTTAGCCATTGTCGCCTTCGCATTTGCTGTGTACCTGTTGATAAAAAAAAAACAAACGTAATAAAAAAGACAAAAATTCACTACATGCCCACAACAGGCTCCACACTTCAACCACATTCTTTTTCATTTTTGGAAAAAAGTACCTGACGGCTTCGGCTTCGTCCTTTCTGATAAAAAAAAAAAACAAAAACTAAAAAAAAATTGCTACACACTTCATAACTAAAGATATTACTATTAGGTCCTCACTATCTATCCATAAATAAAAAGGAAAATGTTTTGTTTTTTAAAGTCTTGAAATATATGTCAAACACAGAATGTCTCTTTTATGCAATTCTTCAAAACTGGTTGCTTCGGTTCATTTTGAGGTAGTCTGATAGTTATTTGGAACCCTCTGGTACTTTTAGAGGCATCATAAGAAGATTTTAAATACTCTACAATGGTTTCAAAGTACTTTCAAATCTATCAACTCATTCTAAAGCTCCGTAAGACAATTGAAACATCTATATTACATGTTGAGGTACTCTGATAGTTACTTCAGTGATTTTGGTTCAATTTGAGGTACTCTGATAGTTATTTGTGTCCTTTTGGTACTTTTAGAGATACCATAAGAACTCTACAATGGTTTCAAAATATTTTCAAACCTGTCAACTCATTCTGAAGTACCGTAAGACAATTGAAATATCTGTATTACATTTTTCCAGTGACTTTGGTCCATTTTGAGATACTCTCATAGTTTTTTTGAACCTATGGTACGTTTACAGATACCATAAGTACTCTACAATGGTTTCTAAGTATTTTAAAATTTATTAATCCATTCTACAGCACTGTAAAACCATTGAAATTACTATATTACATTCTAAGATACTCTAACAGTTATTTGTGACCCTCTGGTACTTTTAGAGGCATCATAAGAAGATTTTAAATACTCTACAATGGGATTTCAAAATATTTTCAAACCTATCAACTCATTCTGTAGTACCGTAAGACAATTGAAATGTCTATATTACATTTTGAGGTATTCTAATAGTTATTCCAGTCACTTTGGTCCATTTTGAGGTACTCTGATAGTTATTTGTGTCCTTTTGGTACTTTTAGAGATACCATAAGTACTCTACCATGGTTTCAAAGTATTTTCAAACCTATCAACTCGTTATGAAGTACCGTAAGACAATTGAAATGTCTATATAACATTTTAAGGACTCTGATAGTTATTCCAGTGACTTTGGTCCATTTTGAGGTACTCTGATAGTTATTTGTGTCCTTTTGGTACTTTTAGAGATACCATAAGTACTCTACCATTGTTTCAAAGTATTTTCAAACCTATCAACTCGTTATGAAGTACCGTAAGACAATTGAAATGTCTATATAACATTTTAAGGACTCTGATAGTTATTCCAGTGACTTTGGTCCATTTTGAGGTACTCTGATAGTTATTTGTGTCCTTTTGGTACTTTTAGAGATACCATAAGTACTCTACCATTGTTTCAAAGTATTTTCAAACCTATCAACTCGTTATGAAGTACCGTAAGACAATTGAAATGTCTATATAAACATTTTAAGGACTCTGATAGTTATTCCAGTGACTTTGGTCCATTTTGAGGTACTCTGATAGTTATTTGTGTCCTTTTGGTACTTTTAGAGATACCATAAGTACTCTACAATGGTTTCCAAATATTTTCAAACCTATCAACTCGTTATGAAGTACCGTAAGACAATTGAAATGTCTATATAACATTTTAAGGACTCTGATAGTTATTCCAGTGACTTTGGTCCATTTTGAGGTACTCTGATAGTTATTTGTGTCCTTTTGGTACTTTTAGAGATACTATAAGAACTCTACCATGGTTTCAAAGTACTTTCAAATCTATCAACTCATTCTGAAGTACCGTAAGACAATTGAAATGTCTATATTACATTTTAAGGTACTCTAATAGTTATTCCAGTGACTTTGGTCCATTTTGAGGTACTCTCATAGTTTTTTTGAACCTATGGTACGTTTACAGATACCATAAGTACTCTACAATGGTTTCTAAGTATTTTAAAATTTATTAATCCATTCTACAGCACTGTAAAACCATTGAAATTACTATATTACATTCTAAGGTACTCTAACAGTTATTTGTGACCCTCTGGTACTTTTAGAGGCATCATAAGAAGATTTTAAATATTCTACAATGGGATTTCAAAATATTTTCAAACCTATCAACTCATTCTGTAGTACCGTAAGACAATTGAAATGTCTATATTACATTTTGAGGTATTCTAATAGTTATTCCAGTCACTTTGGTCCATTTTGAGGTACTCTGATAGTTATTTGTGTCCTTTTGGTACTTTTAGAGATACCATAAGTACTCTACCATGGTTTCAAAGTATTTTCAAACCTATCAACTCGTTATGAAGTACCGTAAGACAATTGAAATGTCTATATAACATTTTAAGGACTCTGATAGTTATTCCAGTGACTTTGGTCCATTTTGAGGTACTCTGATAGTTATTTGTGTCCTTTTGGTACTTTTAGAGATACCATAAGTACTCTACCATTGTTTCAAAGTATTTTCAAACCTATCAACTCGTTATGAAGTACCGTAAGACAATTGAAATGTCTATATAACATTTTAAGGACTCTGATAGTTATTCCAGTGACTTTGGTCCATTTTGAGGTACTCTGATAGTTATTTGTGTCCTTTTGGTACTTTTAGAGATACCATAAGTACTCTACCATTGTTTCAAAGTATTTTCAAACCTATCAACTCGTTATGAAGTACCGTAAGACAATTGAAATGTCTATATAAACATTTTAAGGACTCTGATAGTTATTCCAGTGACTTTGGTCCATTTTGAGGTACTCTGATAGTTATTTGTGTCCTTTTGGTACTTTTAGAGATACCATAAGTACTCTACAATGGTTTCCAAATATTTTCAAACCTATCAACTCGTTATGAAGTACCGTAAGACAATTGAAATGTCTATATAACATTTTAAGGACTCTGATAGTTATTCCAGTGACTTTGGTCCATTTTGAGGTACTCTGATAGTTATTTGTGTCCTTTTGGTACTTTTAGAGATACTATAAGAACTCTACCATGGTTTCAAAGTACTTTCAAATCTATCAACTCATTCTGAAGTACCGTAAGACAATTGAAATGTCTATATTACATTTTAAGGTACTCTAATAGTTATTCCAGTGACTTTGGTCCATTTTGAGGTACTCTCATAGTTTTTTTGAACCTATGGTACGTTTACAGATACCATAAGTACTCTACAATGGTTTCTAAGTATTTTAAAATTTATTAATCCATTCTACAGCACTGTAAAACCATTGAAATTACTATATTACATTCTAAGGTACTCTAACAGTTATTTGTGACCCTCTGGTACTTTTAGAGGCATCATAAGAAGATTTTAAATACTCTACAATGGGATTTCAAAATATTTTCAAACCTATCAACTCATTCTGTAGTACCGTAAGACAATTGAAATGTCTATATTACATTTTGAGGTATTCTAATAGTTATTCCAGTCACTTTGGTCCATTTTGAGGTACTCTGATAGTTATTTGTGTCCTTTTGGTACTTTTAGAGATACCATAAGTACTCTACCATGGTTTCAAAGTATTTTCAAACCTATCAACTCGTTATGAAGTACCGTAAGACAATTGAAATGTCTATATAACATTTTAAGGACTCTGATAGTTATTCCAGTGACTTTGGTCCATTTTGAGGTACTCTGATAGTTATTTGTGTCCTTTTGGTACTTTTAGAGATACCATAAGTACTCTACCATTGTTTCAAACTATTTTGAAACCTATTAACTCATTCTGAAGTACCGTAAGACAATTGAAATATCTATATTACATGTTGAGGTACTCCAATAGTTAATCGTGACCTTTTGGTACGTTTAGAGTACTCCACAATGATTTCAAAGTATTTCAGGTCATTTTGAAGTACCATAAGTTTCCCCAGGACTAGTTTTTATATATATATATATTTATTTTTTTCTGACTTTATACCATATTTTGATGAAATTTTTATACCAAATTCTCATTTTTAACTTAATATGTAGATACAAACGTTTTTCCTTTATATTTATGGCTGTTGTGAGATATTTTTTCAATTTTATATATTTGTGTTGATGAAAGGCCCGTTTTATGTTAACTCGAAATAAAGAGAAAAGCGCACATTAAATCGGCGCAGTCCCAGAAACGTGATTTTTATATCTACAAGTAGATTTCTGTGATTTATTTTACATTTTATTTTAATTTCCTTTTTATGTCACGTTTCTGTTATCTCGAGTGGTTAGTGATTTTATTTGCCGTTAGCTTTTGCGATGTAAAAACTATTTGGGGACATTTGAGAAAATTTTATTTTTTCTGTATATAGTCATTTTTTCATTTTTTAACCAAAAAAATCCGAAAAAGTTCGATCGACAATACCAAACAATCTATTTTAACACTTTTTTTTATCATTATTTTTTTTTTAACTATTTCTAAAAGATCCCTTGATATTTTTTTAGCATATTTCTTTTATTTTTTAAGGCGCCACTACAGGGTGGCTTCGTTCAATATAAATATATACTTATTTACGAGGTGTGGCCGTTAAATAATGAGATCAGTTGCATTTTATTTCGATATTTTGTATATTTATTTGTTATCACCTTCCATTTATCCACCTCCATGTGTATCTTCCATTGTTCCAAACAGTTTCTTTCCATCAGGACGCGTTCCGCTTCAAATTTAGATTCAGAAATCGCTCTGATTCTCAGTTCAAGGTCAGATCCAACTGGATTACCGACTTTTTCGATATTTTCATCGTTTTTTGACGTGGAACAGCCACCCCGTCTTCTCGGCCATCTTACAAACGCTTAAATCGCTGAAAAACACATCGACGCAACAAAAATTCATTGTTTTTTTGTAAATTTATCACAAAAAACAGCTCCAATACGAACGAAGGTAACGGCTACACTGGTTTGTCTACAGTTACGTTAGCTGACAATTGTTAATCTTTGGCGCATGCGTAGCCACACCTCGTATAAATATTTCACTTTTTAGGTACATTAAAAGTACAATTATAAATTATAAATGAGGCTCAAACTTGATTAATTAAGAAAATTATTAACAATTTAATATAAATAAATAAAAATTGGATATATAGTAAAGTCAAAAAAAAATTAATCGAATAATTGTTTAGTCTTTACTTGATTCACCCCCCATTTTTAAAAGAATTAGTTCTCCACTTTCCACTCTTATCTTTTATAGTTTTTTGCTTAATTTCTTTCGAAATTTTTGATTGAATGGCATCAATTTTCAATGAAAAACAATACAAGAAGAAGAATTTCACATTCGGTCGCCATTTTAACCTCGCCTTCATGTTTTTTACCATCTACCATATACACCACGATCCAAAGGACCCTTTTTCCTCCTCCTCTAGACAAATTTAGAATGCGGTTGATACCAGCTGCCAAAGATCTTCGTCTTCTATTCCCCATACGCTCCCAGGTGTAGTGCTCCGGGGTTCCATTCGAAAGAATTCGGATAAAAGTTTCACCTGTCAGCTATTTGGTTCCCTGTTTGTTGGCTGATGATCTCCTGTTTGCCATAATTTCTTTTTAAATTGAACTAAACACATTTTTGATATATTTCTACTTGAAAAATTATTGTTTTGTCGCCCAGGCTTCCAGAAGCGTTTATTCTGGGCGCGCACGCGTCTGTTTCATTCCAACCTTATTTTTATTGCTTCAATTAAGTAAAATTACTTCACACTGTAAACGAATGGACTATAATGAGTTGTTTTTTTAATCACCGCGTATTTATATCAGTTGTTTTATCGTGAAAATATGATTTAACCTCACTTTATTCGGAATACTAACCTCACTTTTGATATTAAATTCAATATTTAGTAGAAAAATTTGAATGTATAGAACTTTTTGGTTGAAAAATAGAAATATGAAGGGATACTGGACTTTTTTGGGTGGTGCAGGTGTTGTGATGTGTTTATAATTTTTTTTAACACAACGCGGTAAAATATTTTCTAACATTCAAGAGTCACCCGCGTTTATTTACCGGTTTTTTTTCAAAATTTAATCACGTAAGGTACACGGTAAAAATTAATCAACATATTCCGATACACTCTTGATTGTTAGATGGGCTTTTTGGAATTCGGTGAAAGTTTTCGAACGAAATAATGATACGTTACAAATTGTATAATAATTTTTATTTGGGTAGTCGAAATAAACCAAAAAAAAAACAATTTAATTTGTTGTATTTAAAACGTTAAATTTCAACAATCTCTTTTTCAAAAATCTATTTTCCAGATATCTGCCCAAAGATGTGCGAGTACCGCCTAACAAATTTTTAATCAAACAAAAATATAAGACAGAAACCTTAAAATCATCTCAACCGTCCCAAAAAATACCAAATCCCATTGTCGATTTGGACAATAGATTAAAGAGATTTACAAACAGTTCAAAAACTTTTTCATGAGAGTCGTCGCTGTGAGATTTGTTGTGTTTTTTTTTTAGGTCATAAGTCTGAGGATTTTTTTTTCAAACGCAATGGTTGTTCTATTTGAAATTCCAAAAATTTATTTTTAAAATGCGACAAAGTCCTTCAACGATGGCTGAATCGGTTCAATTGGAACGCCAATGATTTTAATTATTATTTAAAAATAGATTTTTTTGGAATCTCGAGTAACTCTTCATTGTTCAACTGAATAAATAACTGTGTTAAGTGTAATAATAGTTTTAAGGTAGTGAATATCAGTACAACGACCGTACATTTAACACATTCTCCACCAATATACCATCCCATCGTTGACCTAACCGAACCCCAGACATTCCTTGTCAAATATTTCATTTCTTTTAATGCATTAACCGCCGTTTTGTTTCATAAACTTTAGTTTAAAGATAACCCTATAAAAAAATCCATATAACTCAGATCCTGACTTCGTGGCGACCAGGGAAAATAGCGTTGAAGTATGATCGATTGACGCCTCTTCTGGGTATCGAAAACTGCAAAATTCTGTTACTCTGATGTAAAAAAGTCGCCATAGGGCTTTTGGTATTCGCGTTTGAGGTTTCCCCTACTCTCTTAGCCTGTTGATGTACAAGTGAGCCTCATCAGAGAATAACATGTTGAACGTTAATGCTCTGCAACGCTTAGGAATGTATTTAGTAAGATTTTCCCTTTCCCTACGTGGATGTTTCCGTTTGTGAAGTTGTGAACTAAATTCTTAATCGTTCGAATGGTGTAATGGTGTGGATTTTATTCAAAATTAAAATTTTTAAGGATTTATGGCACAATCTGTACTTACCTCTCTCTAACCATATTTCCAGGTTGCTATTCTCTGTATGCCGTTTCTCATATTTATTCCATCTTATTTCATTTTCACTTAACTATTCTTAGATTTTTTTTGCACTTCACTCACTACATTTAATTCTTGTTAAATTGTCCCTTTACATCCTCTATTTTTCTCATTTCACGCTTTAATATTTTTTGCCTCAATCCGTTAGCACAAACATCAATGTAAACTATTGATAAAGTTCAAATTTTACCAAAGCTTGCACTTGATTAGAGTAGATGGGCCATAAAAGGATTTTTGGTGGTGAAATGGGGCTTATAATTAGCTCTAAAAATAGGTTATGTACATTTCTTTTGTTTATTATGAACCAAAATATCTTAGCAGGAATCAAATTTATTAATCTTCTTCTTCTTCTTCTTTCCAACATGGATGAACATATTAGTAGACTAGTCCAGCATTCTCGACATCGTTTAGGTTAGGTTAGGTCTTCTTTCTTTTGGGTTGTTCATTTTTGCATTTTTAACAAGTTTACTGTCTTTATTCCACTTTGCTGTTCGATATCCTCATTTCGTTATAACTTCCAAGTATCCCAAAAGTCAATTTGAGTCCTGGCGCGAAATTTTGGGTCATACCAAACAAAACGATAGGTTAAGTTTTTGTTAAAAAGTTTCTCCTCTAATTAAGGACAAGCTTAGATTATTTTTGGAACCACCTCTTAACTGTTTTATTTTAAATAGATTCTTCGAATATACAAAACTGTGATACATTGAAATTTCATCTAACATTTTCAATCAATTAATGTGTGTGTTATTTAACCGGTAGTTGTGCTATTAGTCACTTGCAGTTTTTTTTTAATTAATTTTTTTGTGACATTTCTTAGTAGATAATTTTGTATTAGTAAATATAGTGCACAGAAGTTACTGAGCAACATTTAGAAACGGTTTTCGTGTAATAGTCCGAGAGCTTGCAATGAAATTGTATGTTTTATTTTGATTCTCCTATTGTGTACTTTTTGATTATGTAATTTTTACAATACTCTCATTTTCTTTTTCGAAAGTTGATTATTGTGTAAAAAAATGAATCGTTTTTAATCTATTTAATCATTAGAGATAGTTTTGTAATTTTGAAAAAAAATCTACATCCTACTATATAATATCATGTAGTTTTGTTGCCAGCTTAAAGTCTATAATTATATTTTTCTTCTATATTTGTAGAAAAGCTATTTTAAAATATTTTTATTAGAAAGTGATATATACTTGTGATTTTTGAAAACCATTTCTAATTGTACGGTTCTTTTATTATTTTAGAAAAAAAAATATACAGGATATTCTGTATTTTTAATTAAGGAACAAAATATCTTCTACAAATTTAGGACATCCTGTGTGTTACTTTATAGTAAGTTTTACTTTTTTCAATACTGCTCATAATAACACTATAATCAAACTAATATAATTATTTTTATACCAGCGATAGCACCTTTCGATTAATGTGTAATGTAGCAGATTATCTTCGTCTACCTCCAATACAGACTTTTCATCATCCCTTCTAACATTAAAAAACAAAAATTATTTATATGATAAATTAGCTGTGTTATAGGAAGCTCTTTTAAAGAACACTTTGTATAAAAAATCGTTTAAATAGACAATAATAACGAATTTCTATTTATTTCTCATTATGTGCCAATCGGAAAACCTTTTCGTACTATCCTATTTAGATGGAGCCTTTAAAATGTGAAGGGCTTCAAGTGAATATCAATTTTAATCACAAAGGGAGTCAATTTAAATATTTTGAAAAGGAACATTATTTCAAAACAAAAATAAATTAATAGAAAGTTTACTATAACTTATAACACCCGTTCCACTGTTTTTCTATTTTATGTTGTAGAAGGAAGAAAAACACGAATTTTCTATAGGAAAACCGAAAATATATACAGCAATTTAACACCGATTACTTTTGTTTTCTACGGAATTTTACAACGTGGTTAGTCGTCTGGACCAAGTGCCAGAGCAAAAAAAGTGTCTTCGGGGGTGTCCCCCGAATATAAATCCACGTTTCATCGAATATCTCGCTAACCCCGCATCGTACGACAAAAATAGTGGAAATCATTTTTATAGATAATAATTTTTTCCATATTTTTCATTTGAAACTTTTTTTTGTGTATAACGTAGGTTTTTAATGATAGCGCTCCAAACTTTTTACAATATGATTTTTACTGAACTCTTTTATTTTGAGTCTTTGAACCACAACATCATTTAAAAGTTGCCAGAGACGTTTTTATAAATGGAAGTTCAAAAGTTGCTTTTCTTGACACGTTGGCATCAAAAAAAACCCTTAGGCTGTTTTATTTTGAGTCCACTCTTCAATATCCATAGAAACAAGCAAGCAGCACTTTCACTAAACACAATTGAAATGACGGCGTCTTTTTTATTTGTAAACAAGTTTATATTAGTAATCATAGCGTTGGCAACAATGCCATTCACAACAACCTTGTAATTATTTGAATATTAATATGTTTATTGTCATTCAAAATAAGGTAGTTATACAAAAAATATTGTATGACATTCGTGTTAAAAGTGACTTTATTTTGTGAAATTGTTGCCACCAACAAAATAAAATCACTTTCAACACTGAGTATAATTATTTTCCTATAAATATATAATTATTTATTTAAATCCAGTGATGGATTTAATAATTGATATAAAATTGTCGTTTTAGAATGGAGGTCCAAGATACTTCTGCTTCGTCACATACTCCAAGAGCAACATGAAGTGTAACACTAAAATATGCTTTCGATAAATAATTTATTGACCGAACGCACAAATTAATCCAATTTATACAGAGTGGAAAAGGAATTATTATACTAAGAATTTAACCGAACCGGTGCTGGTTAATTGTTCGAAAACATATTTTAGTAACAAAGTTTTTTAACTCGCATCATTTTTTTTCTCAAATAATTATCATTAAAAATAAAAGTACAACGATTCGTATTGTATTTCGCAAATTTTACGTTAGGTACTTAAAACTTAATATTCGTAACATTGTTTTTAAGATCTCAAATGTTTATTTGTAGGACTATTTTAATCGATTTGTTGTCTTTCTTCAGTAGTGCTTACGGTATCGGACAATGGTTTTAATGATAATTTAAGTTTTTAAAAAGTTAGGTGTTCTTCATTGAATATTTATGTAAAATAGATATTAATAAAAAGAAACTTGGACCATACTTGCAATGTTTTTTTGTTACCTGTCGAAAATCGTATTAACTTAGGGAAATACCTCTAAGCAGACCATGATGAGAGAATGGAAAACCAAACTTCTCGGTTGCCCAAATGGATCAAGCTCTTTTTGGCCTGTAATAAAAGCCAACTCGAAAATTTATCGGTTCATCAATACCAGAAATTGATATCTATGTCGATACCGTTCCAACTTTTCCGATCTACTACATGGTATTGAAAAAGTTTTACGCATTTACCTTGTCGGTTTATCGGTATGGATTTTCCGGAACTTTCAATCGCTTCTGGCGAGGGTTTTCCGACCATTTCGATTTCTGACATTAAATCACCGCTGTTACTCAAGTTTCCCAACAAATAATGAAAAACGTTTTATCGCGTTTACCTTGTTCGTTTAACGGTATGAATTTTCCGGAACTTTGAGTCGCTTTAGACGGCAGTTTTCCAACCTGATACATTTCTAGCATTATTGTACCTCGTTAAGTTGAGGTTCTTACAGTAGTTTGGGAAAACTTGCACACGTATATCTCATCAGTTTTTCCGGAATATTTCTCGTCATCGAAAACAGCCGGAAAACCGTTTGGTGGTTAACTAACTTTTATCTAGCGGTTCACGAACTCAAATGTCTTGTAACCAAATCGATGCCGTTCTATGTAGGACTAAAATGGAGTACGTGAAATAAAACACAAATAATTCCAAATAATTAATATTTACCCTTAGAAATATATAACTGATGAAACTATTCAGAATAGAAATATTAGAGAAGAACTACTGGAGTAGTTTTAAATTTATTATACAAATTGACAATATGACAAAAAAAAGTTAACAATAAAAAAAAACATCAAAGTGTATAAAATATTTTTGATTATAATTTCGGCCTCGCGATATTTTAGAACACCAAAATTCGGTGTGAAAAACTCTTTTGTTCGTTCCCTATTCGTAGTAAATAAAAACGCTACTATCTCCTCAACCAAAATATTTTTTTATATCAATACTTAAAAACGTTATGTGTAAAATATCTTCCAAAATTATCTACTCTACAAAAAGGCAACGTGGTATACATTTTTTTATATATACAAATTCTCTCAGACTTGCAAGCAAATTTGATAACCAAAAAAACTAAACGAAAAAAAAAATGTTATTTACATTAGAATATCGAGCAACTACATAATATATGAAAAATAATTTGGAATTTTAATTTGTTAGAAATTAAACCATACTGCAAATAATCCGGCACGAAGGACCAGTGTAGTAGTATATGTTTGTTACAATTTATCTTCAAAAATAAAATTTAGATATTCACGGAATGTTGCTCAATAGTTTTCCGGGAAGCACCAGGCCAAGTAAGTATAAAATTAAAACATTTTAAAGTGTCGTGACCATTTATAATACTCCTATATTGGGGACATGTAAGCACCTATCTCATTAACTATACGCCGAATCTTGTGCGCACGTAATTAAAACTTAACTATAAAAAAAGAAGTAGCTTCCCCTCGGTAAATTAAATAAAAAGAAGAATAGAAACACATATAGGAGTATTAGATAACGATTGCAATACAGTAAAACCTCTCTCGACCGTAACAACCCCAACACAAAAGGAAGTGAAATAACCCCGGGGGTCAAGAAATCAGCCAATGTTTTATATTTGACGAATCAGTTGTACAATTGAAGAAAATATGATAGAAAGGGTAGAATATGACGATTTTTGGAAAAATGTGGCAATCAAATAGCTAAAGGTTAAGCCAAACGTTGATCCAATAATACAAAGTGTACCAGGGAAAACGTAATCCATTCCCAAAATAAGAATCTGGATTATACATTTATTTTCAGACTGTTCATTCCTAGCAGAGGGTAGTTTTGTATACTAAATATTAATAAATTAAGTAATGGAGGTTTATGAAACATAAAATTTCAAACCAGAAATTTTATTTAAAGGGATGACAGCGAGCAGCTTTGTTGAAATTAACAAAAGATGGTAAAATTAAAGATCTCTTAAATATTCCCGTGGAAATATTACTTTCCATGCCGAAAATAAAGAGATTACATGAGGAATAAGTTGAAAACAATCGGAATTTAAAAACTTTGACACTTCTCTACTTGGTGAACACCAAATACTTGATAGTACAAGCAATTTCATACCATAGATCCCCCAACAACCCCATAATTTGATCATAATTATGTTTGTTAAAGTAAACAGCGAAATAGAAAATGAAAACATTCGGAATTTAGAAAACTTCAAACTTCTCTACATGGTGAATACCAAAAACATGATGGTACAAGAATTTTTCAACTTAGATCCACTAACCACCACGGAATGTTATCAGAATCATGTTTGTTAAAGTAGGACTTGTATAAAGTGGGTCAAATTTATGTTTTACGAAACATATCGAAACGGCTATTTGAAGTTTTCTGCGAAATAGACTGATTTCAATGATTTTTACCGGAATTATGTTTTAAAGAAACATATACAGGTACATGTATTTTCAATATTTCTTTGTCGAACACTGACCACCTCGTATCTCCTATATTCAGGTTAAGAGAGTTTTTACTGCATATATATAAAAATGAATGCGTTGAAATTTTTAATTTTCGGAAACATTATTGTACTGACAACGGATAAGGATAAAGTCAATTTTATTTTTGATCACCGAATGGCACACTAACATTAAAATAGCAAAACTACTCGTAAAAAAATTGGAATGCGTCCTTTTTATTAAGAGAATTTCGAACAAAATGAAAATTATCGCCCAGAATCGGGATCTAATGAAAATATATAGATTATACATAAAAAAAAAAATATTTGTAATTATTTATATAAAAATAACAAGTGATGAAAATTTCGATTAGATTATTTCTATAAGTTTTCTTTAGATTGTACCCGTATACCGGACCAAGTATATTGCAGATCTGGAGTGTAAATTTTTAGGTTTCAGTTCAGTTCGGATCCGTTGGAAAAACCATTTTTTTTTTTTGAAATTAATCCGAATATAAATTTTGTTAGTTATCACAAAACAACTGGAAAATCGATTTCGTATAACATCGTTAAATATATTTATGGTAAGTATTATACTAAAAAGCGGAATAGTGTAACAAAGCGGAAAAGTAGTAAAATTCTAAGGCCACTTAACGGAGCCTATAGGGCTCGTAATACATATCAAAACAAATATATATATATATATAAGGATTGGATAATACTTAGCTATTAAGTAAATTAAGACTGAACCGAAAGAAAAACTTAAAAGTAATTTTTTTTAAAACAAGATTTTGAACAATGATTATCTCGCGTTGAGCATTTGAAATAATATTGATATTTTGTTATAGTAGGACTTTCTAAAATTGGTTTGATTAATGCTGGTTAAGTAAAAGAAAAATTTTACATATTTTCGAATTGATCAACTCTACGTTTAGTATTGCCCTTGCGGATTTCACGCAATGTCTTGTATTTGTCCCTTCCTTGGCGGACGTTTTCCCTGTGAATTTTATCCATGGCAGTTTCCTTAGTTTCGTCGCGAGATTGGGCGAGATCCTTCTTCAGAGCCTGGAAAACGAAACGTACAAACTTGAAATATCTACATACACATAAAAATTTTCAACGAAAGAAAATTTATATATCAAACTTATTGTTATTGGTAAAAAACAGGGTAGTTTATGCAACTATACATCTCATTCAAGGGATTTTTAAATATTTATATTCAAGGTTAAGGGTACAATGTATTGGAAATAAATTAAAAAGTTGTCTAGTTGTCTAGGTCCTGTTCGGTTATAATATAAGATTTTTTTCTGCATTAATTTATGCTTGTTTAGTCAATGGAAGGAAAATTATTTAAATAGTGATAAATTAAGTAACTAAGAGGCAGTGTTTGTTCACTAATTCACCCCACAAATAAAAAGAGTTTAAAAGACGAAAAAAAATCAATTTAGTGTATACAATATTTTGATATGGGCAAGAAGTTAGCTCTAAATTGCCAAATCCTTATTTGTTCAGTTGGAAACTTTTCAATTAACCTTCATTATGATCAATATATCGAATAATATGAAACTATCGGGCATTTTTCTCATAAGCCATTCCAATAAGATACAAAAACGACCGAACATTTTCAAAATTTGTTACAAATTCATTAAATATCATTCAGTATAAACTAAGTTCGTTAGATAACATGCAAAATAGCAAAGGATTAAATAGTAGGTAAACATTGTGTTTTATTGAAATCCAATCAAAATAAGAAGATTAAACATACAATGAATCGATCAATAATTTTTTTCTCATACTTCTTTCATGGTAATACCCATAAATCAGTTGAGGAACGGAACATTCGTTTGAAAGTACTAAAGATTTGTTGAGGAATAAGGTACAGAAACCTGTCACCAGGTTTGGTCCACATATAGAGGCAAAACCTTCAATTTCATTACCGAATAAGTTTGTATTTTTCAAGCAGAAATATAGGCGATTGAAAAATGTGTCTTTCCCTACCAAGAAATTTTTTGACACTAGAAGCGTCATTTTAAATTATTGCGACAAAGAAATTTAATTGTTAATAATGGTAATAATAATTTTTTTTTCCTCACTTAGCAGGCGAAAGCACCCACCCCTAAATTATAGTATTTATCTTCTTATTTTGTGATAAAAATATTATTGGAACAACATTCATTCCGACACAAAAATAAAACAACATTCAATTTTTCGATATTCTTAATACCTGATGTAAGGTTTTCCTATTTTTGCAAAGTCCACAACAAATTGGACCTACCTATAAGGAAACACGGTTAATTTTCCACTAAATAATCCTTGGCTAAGATAGATTTTTTTTTATTGTTATTGTTAATCTTACCAATAATTGATCTTGTAAACGTTCGTTTCTTTCAGCTAGCGTACGTCTATCTTCGATAGGATCGACGATATTTTCATCGGTATTAAGTTCTTGGCTAACATCACCATTAACCATTTCATCGTCTTCGTTGTGATCATTCTCTTCCAAATGACCTTTGGTCGCGTTGGCGAGTTGTTGTTGTTTCAATTCTTCTTCTTTACGTCGAGCGTTTTCAACTTCTTCTTGTAGACGTTTAGTTTCGCTATCTTTAGCTTCAACCTACACAAAAAGAAAAATAATAATAATAATACGAACAATCACATATAAAACAATAATTCATACTTCTTCTTGTATACGTTGAACTTCTTCCTGTTTCGCCCTGATTTCTTCTTCGAGTTTCGCCCTTTCGGCAGCTTCCAAGTTCTTGCTTTCCTCCAAACGTTCCATCATAGCTTGCAACTCGTTCTGTCTCTTTTCCAGTTCTTCTTTAGCCGCTTGAAGTTGTTTCAGTTGTTCTTCTAACCTTCTAATCATCTCTTGAGCTTCTTGGAGATTAGCTTGACTCCTTTCCATTTCTTCTTGCATAGCTGCAATCAAAAAACGAAACAATTAACCGAAATATTGAGTTTTATTACTAGAAAATTACCTTTAATTCTATCTTCATATTCTTGCTGTTTCTTTTCGGCTCTTTCTCTCGCCGCAATTTCCAATTGAAGCTTCTCTCTTTGCTGCTGTTTAGCCAATTTCTCTTCTCTCGCTTGCGCTTTCATTTGTTGGACATCGATGGTATCCGGTTTACGTCTGCGCATGTACAATTCGTGATTACCCATGCAAAGGGCGAGGATACGCTTATTGATGCGCACTCGTGGCGCGAAGAACACGAAATCTGGCGCTTTCTTATCGATCGGTTTGATTATGAATTTTCTATCGTTGAATGAGATGTTGCGGATTTCAGACCAAGGGAATCCGATCTTCGGAGTGAGTCTGGAAATTGAATTCAAATTTTAATAACGCCTAGGTGATAAATACGGATGGAAGGATAGATAGAAGGAGAAAAGAATGAAGAAATGATGGAGAGAGATCGGTAGACGATTGAAAAGAGGTTAAATGATGAAAATAAACCATTATAATGTTAATTATAGTAATTGGATCATTAGTAATCGTGATACAGAACCACATAGACAAACATGGATGAATAGAAGGAGAAAATAGAGAAAAGAATGAATGGAAAGATCGAAAGAGATAAGTTGAAGGCTAAATAGAAGTCAAATGATAAAAATTGAAGTTATTAGATCATAAGTAATTGTGATTTAGAACCAAACAGAGAAACATGGATAGATAGAAGGAGAAAAGAATGAAGAAATGATGGAGAAAGATCGGTAGACGATTGAAAAGAGGTTAAATGATGAAAATAAACCATTATAATGTTAATTATAGTAATTGGATCATTAGTAATCGTGATACAGAACCACATAGACAAACATGGATGAATAGAAGGAGAAAATAGAGAAAAGAATGAATGGAAAGATCGAAAGAGTTAAGTTGAAGGCTAAATAGAAGTCAAATGATAAAAATTGAAGTCATCAGATCATAAGTAATTGTGATTTAGAACCAAACAGAGAAACATGGATAGATAGAAGGAGAAAAGAATGAAGAAATGATGGAGAGAGATCGGTAGACGATTGAAAAGAGGTTAAATGATGAAAATAAACCATGATAATGTTAATTATAGTAATTGGATCATTAGTAATCGTGATACAGAACCACATAGACAAACATGGATGAATAGAAGGAGAAAATAGAGAAAAGAATGAATGGAAAGATCGAAAGAGATAAGTTGAAGGCTAAATAGAAGTCAAATGATAAAAATTGAAGTTATTAGATCATAAGTAATTGTGATTTAGAATCAAACAGAGAAACATGGGTATATAGAAGGAGAAAAGAATGAAGAAATGATGGAGAGAGATCGGTAGACGATTGAAAAGAGATTAAATGATGAAAATAAACCATGATAATGTTAATTATAGTAATTGGATCATTAGTTATCGTGATACAGAACCACATAGACAAACATGGATGAATAGAAGGAGAAAATAGAGAAAAGAATGAATGGAAAGATCGAAAGAGTTAAGTTGAAGGCTAAATAGAAGTCAAATGATAAAAATTGAAGTCATCAGATCATAAGTAATTGTGATTTAGAACCAAACAGAGAAACATGGATAGATAGAAGGAGAAAAGAATGAAGAAATGATGGAGAGAGATCGGTAGACGATTGAAAAGAGATTAAATGATGAAAATAAACCATGATAATGTTAATTATAGTAATTGGATCATTAGTTATCGTGATACAGAACCACATAGACAAACATGGATGAATAGAAGGAGAAAATAGAGAAAAGAATGAATGGAAAGATCGAAAGAGTTAAGTTGAAGGCTAAATAGAAGTCAAATGATAAAAATTGAAGTCATCAGATCATAAGTAATTGTGATTTAGAACCAAACAGAGAAACATGGATAGATAGAAGGAGAAAAGAATGAAGAAATGATGGAGAGAGATCGGTAGACGATTGAAAAGAGATTAAATGATGAAAATAAACCATTATAATGTTAATTATAGTAATTGGATCATTAGTAATCGTGATACAGAACCACATAGACAAACATGGATGAATAGAAGGAGAAAATAGAGAAAAGAATGAATGGAAAGATCGAAAGAGTTAAGTTGAAGGCTAAATAGAAGTCAAATGATAAAAATTGAAGTCATCAGATCATAAGTAATTGTGATTTAGAACCAAACAGAGAAACATGGATAGATAGAAGGAGAAAAGAATGAAGAAATGATGGAGAGAGATCGGTAGACGATTGAAAAGAGATTAAATGATGAAAATAAACCATTATAATGTTAATTATAGTAATTGGATCATTAGTAATCGTGATATAAAACCATATCGACACAAATGGATGGATAGATGGAGACGATAGAGAAAAGAATGAATGGAATGATGGAGAGAGATACGTAAAAGTTGGAAAAGAGGTTAAGAGATGAAAATAGACCATAATAATGTCAATTGCAGCAATTGATCAATCATAAAAACAATATAGACTAACATGGATGGACCGATGAAGAAGATACGAGGAAAGAATTAATGGAATGATGAAAAGATATAAGCAGAAGGTCGAAAAGAGTTTAAATGATAGAAATAGACCGTAATAACGTTAATTAAAGTCCTCAGATGATAAGTAATTGTAATTTAGAACCGTATTAATGGGTGGATGGAGAAGTTAGATAAAACGTAAATGAATGGACGGATGAAAATACACAAAAGAATGAACGGAATGATGGAGGGTGGGAAATTCCAAGTTTAAATGATAACAATAAACCATAATAATGTTAATTGTGAGGTCTAGAAGAAAATGAAGTGAATACGGTAACTCTTGACCAGTAATGCATTTATTCCTTTGTCGAATCCATAACGAAAAGAATTTTTGGATGTTTTTTTTAAAAGGTTTTTACGTGCCACCTATTTAGAGGAAATAGAGCAAAGAGATCAGCATAGTAAGTACAAGGGGAGGTACTGACATCGAAAGGAGAATCCTGGTCTAAAACGGTTTCAAGTTACCGAATAAAATATGGGGCCAAAACTCCAAAATATAATAAAAATAAATTTTAAAATGATTCGATCGTCGATTAACAGATTTACTGACCAACATATGAACCACAAAAGGCATAAGAAAAATTACCGCAGCTGTTGGAAACACCTACAGACACCTTTCGTTCCACTGGAAGCTATATGACGATGATAATGAGTGGAAACATCTCCTTTCGGTACATCTTCTTAATGGAGTACATTTTTTAATTCAAACAGACCTAGAAGGTGCTAAATCTGGCGAGTAAGTTGGATTCGGTTAAACAGAAGGAGTTTGAGGGATCAAAAACTTGCTAATCAAAACCGATTTATGGAGTTTGCTTATTTTACGTCCAATTTTTGTGCACATTTCCATATGTTTTTGAGGTCCGAGGTTGTCCCGATTGTTCCTCGTCCAACATCGATTCAAATCTGTTTTTAAATCACTTGAAAACAGTCTTCAATTGTTCAATTCACTGAAGCAACTACAGAAGACGTTAAAAATATAATTTATTCGCGCAAGACACATGAGGGAATAAAACGAAAGACGTAGAAAGTAAAGGAGAGGAATTCGCGGATTTAGATCCGGTCGAAATAATTCGTACTCACTGATCATCTTTTTCGTAGATATTGAGACCGAGAGCATCTACTCCTAGGTACAATTCCGTTCCTTTTTTGTTGCGGATTTCGAAATAATTAACACCGTACATTTCGAGATCTTGCGCTATCTTGAGGTATTCCATCATGGCGTCTTCGCGCAACATACCTTTGTGCTCCTTCCACCAGGTCATTATGCTATTTTCCCATTCGTCTTTCGACATTTTGTGTTGATCCATAACGCTGAAACGGATTAAAACGAATAATTAGAAAATATTGTATCGGTTATTTCGTTATAGGTATTACCGTTGGGGTAACAGCCGGTCGTTGGCCAGGAAGCCTTCGGAATGGAGCGCCTTCTGATAGTCTCCATGCCTCGCTTGTACCGCGTACGAGGCTAAGAGAACCGAAGTTTCGGGCGGACAGTAAATTTCGTCGGACAATATGGCGTTCTTTACTTGGAGGTAAAAAAGACGGAGGGTAATATCTTGGATCAATTCTTCGGCGACGTCTTCGGGGTAGAATTTGGCGCGGAATTTGAATTGCAGGGGATTTTCTTTTTTCACGTCTTGACTCATTACCTATAAAAAATAATAAATCGTTACATAAAAATACGAGGTACGGTTATAACGTTCGATGTTTTTGTAACAGATGGAAAATAAGTAGCTGGCCTAAAAATTTTTGGAAAAAAATTCTATTTATTTTTTAACGCTATCTCCTTTTAGATCCATACACTTTTTGCAGCGATGTTCGATAAGTTCGATACACTTTTTATAATAAAAATGGTCAAAATAATCCGAAGGAACTGAACCTGGTCAAAAAGGGGGCATGGGGTAGCAATTCAAACTTTAATTTATTAATTTTGACCATCGCAATAACGGATGTGTGAACTGGTACATTGTCTTGATGAAACAACACTTATTTTTAGCCAGTTTTTGCTTCATTTCATCGCTCATACGTTGCAATAAGTTCGTCGTTGATGGTTTTTCCTTTTTCAAGATAATCAAGATGAAAATATCACTTTTCCTTCAGACGGAACGATCTTGGACTTCTTTGGAACCAGGTCCTGCCTTTTCAATTCATTCGTCTCATAAATCTTTTGTTTCAAGTGCGAAATGATGGACCCACGTTTCATCCGTGGTTATAAAACGTTGCCAAACACCGAATGGAAATATCTTAACGACGCATTGTGCGCAAACGCGGCACCCATCTTGCACACAGCTTTCGAGTACTTTTGGCACCATCTTCGTATTCGAGCGTATCGTCTACCTGCATCCGATTGTTTCGTGCTAGATCCTGACGTTATCTATCGAATTTGTGTCGTTTTTATTGCATTCAAGTTGCAATCTAGTTACTTTTGGCATAATAGGTCGTAAAACTTCCGTTATTTTCATTGTTAAACTACGTACAAAATATTAGTAAATATTTGAGGTTAGGAATTTGTTTACTTTTACCGTTTACGAAGGCTTGCACGTTATGTCAAACGGCCTTAATATATTTACAAACCGGCTTCGGAAAATTAATACGAAACCATTTTTGCGTGTAGTTTAACAATTATTTTTTTTTTTATATATTTCTTGCTTGAAGTATTTCTAATTATGCAAATTATATAACTCGACGAGGCGGAAAATCTTAATAGTCTGCATATAAAAACCTTCGGATAAAATAAAAATAATACGGGAAAACAACACTAGCAGTGTTGTGATTTATACAGGGGAAATATTTGCTTCTAAAGTTACGTCAATGTCACCAGTATCACGTGACAAATGTCAAAGTACAGAACTAACGTACGTTACTCGAAAAATCCGTTCCAGAGATAATATAAGGTTCGTTCTTGGTAACTGCCCTGAACTAGATCTGTGCGGGCCGGTTCAAGATTGTATAGAATTAGTTCGAGCCGAGCATTTGTTGATTGTTGGAAATCGATTTAGTACTTTTTGATATTTTAAAATCGCCCGATGACGAAAATGACCGTTTCCAGATTACACATATTGCACTGCACTGGCTGAAGTGACTCTAGATCCAGTGCGAGCAGTAGAGAACCAAGAACGTTTTAGTGTACACTAGTTTTGACAGTGCAACTACCAAGAACAAATCGACGGCCGTTCGGATACAAGATGAAGAGGGAGGCGAAGAAAAAATGGTTGAATGCAATTTTGAGACAACTATAAAATGAAAATTTTTATTTATTCCATATTTTTCATATAATTTTTCAAGTAAAGTTACTTTACGCATAACACAAAACACGTATTCGGTTTAATTGAGATGAATAAGTTGCGAATAGATTCGGTGAGTCATTATTTCGACATAAAATAGAAATAGCATTGTTTGTTGAGCGACTGAATTACCCTAAACTATTGTTTAATTAGTTCCATGTAATATTCGTCGCCTATTTATCTCGTTTTACGACTTTTTCGATTTTATACAGTCGACTAACAATTCGCGTTAAAAACTTACGTAAGTACAAAATATGAAACGTGTCTTGATTAATAAAAAAAATTATATACGTGCAATATTTTTGGAATTTGTACGGATAATTTAGTCGAAAGATTAAAATTTATGTATGCGCGTGGAACTAATGCCAAAATCGCGATACGTCACATTTTTCTGCGGATTTTGGACGATCTCTACGAATTTCATACTGTAGCGAAGTGCGACGACGATTCGATTCGTAGTATATGCCCATTACACGATAACTAGATTAGTACATCGCTGCAGCGTCGGAGTACGCTTACATGCGCGAAGCTCCCGCACTACACACTCCGCCATTGTCGACGTTCGGGCGTCAGTCGGCGTTGTGCTACAAGCACGTAAACATGTCCGCCATTATTGATGCTCCAGCCAAGTGTAAATTGCGAAGGGGCCGAGGACGAAAATCTGTCGGTTCAGATGATGATTTGTAGCCTCGTAATTCTCACAGAGAAAATTGTTTCACAGACAAATATTTTTTTTACATTTCAGATATATAATATAGTCCATTCGACGGACGCAGTTCGCGCTCGATATCTCGCACTTTGAGGTTATGCAATTGATTAAGACGTATAATAAGTTTTCCAAAAATATATTTAAAACTATTATATTTCAACTAAATTGAACTAGAACTGTTGGTGTTAACTTTCAGTCTCTGAAGACGATAATTTGGTTATCGAAACGCGCGTGTAGTGCTATAAAAAAATAGTGTGTTCAGTATTACGTATCAACACACCTATTTTTTTTTTTTTTTTTTTTTTTTCGTCACTTAACTATTGGGTTTAATCGTATCATTTGATTACATGGCGACATTTCAATATAGATAACAGATTTGCTATGAAAATTTTGATTTATCGACTATTTAGGTGATACGATGATTCAATCCTTTTTATCAGACACTAATAACCTAAAAACAATGACAAAACATCCGTTATTCAAATCACCGCTTCCGGTATATATTTACAGTATATATTACTAAAAAATATTAAGGATCATTAAACTAGGACTGATTTGAATTTGAGTTGGCAATTCTGTAGATTCCTGATTGGTCGAATCGCAGAAGGTTTTACACATGACGTTTGACATATGAATGACAGTTCTATAAATTGTAAACAACATAGCGTCCATTTTGTTTTTCTTGCGTTCTCGTTAGTATTTTATCAGTTCTTACCGACATAAAAAAATAAGATACAGATTGTCCTAAACTTTATATGTGATTGTTTTTCCATATCGAGGAGGTAATTTGAGATATTTTTATTAAAAGTAAAAACGTGATTCAATGTACCGAATTATGATCAAGTTGTCAGTGAATTTGATTTCGCGTTTCAATGAATTTCCATTAAATTGTTTACTACTGATTCAGGTATCAAATACCAATGACATCAGACTTGCAACATAATACAGTAAATATTTTAAAAATTAGTAAAAAAAACCGGATGTTAATAATAAATGCACATAAACGTTGCTTCTGAGAAGTGATTGTTATTCATTTTAATTTGCACTTATATTGATATAATGTCATTTCGGGTTCTTATCACATACAATCAGTTGTTTTTTAAAATGATTTCGGCTACTAGAAGTACGAATATATAGTCCAGTCAATAACTATTTTTACCTAGCAATTCTTTTAAAAAGAGACCGATTATAACGAAATTTCAATATATAGTCCAGTCAACAACGATTTTTGACTAACAATTCTTTCGAATGAAACCAATTATTACGAAATCGAATATATAGTCCAGTCAACAACGATTTATGACTAGCAATTCGTTCGGACGAAACCAATTATTACGAAATTCGAATATATAGTCCAGTCAACAACGATATATGACTAGCAATTCGTTCGGACGAAACCAATTATTACGAAATTCGAATATATAGTCCAGTCATCAATGTTTTTTGTTCGGTAATTCGTTCGGAATAGACCGATTATAACGAAATTCGAATATATAGTCCAGTCAACAACGATTTATGACTAGCAATTCGTTCGGACGAAACCAATTATTACGAAATTCGAATATATAGTCCAGTAATCAATGTTTTTTGTTCGGTAATTCGTTCGGAATAGACCGATTATAACGAAATTCGAATATATAGTCCAGTCAACAACGATTTATGACTAGCAATTCGTTCGGACGAAACCAATTATTACGAAATTCGAATATATAGTCCAGTAATCAATGTTTTTTGTTCGGTAATTCGTTCGGAATAGACCGATTATAACGAAATTCGAATATATAGTCCAGTCAACAACGATTTATGACTAGCAATTCGTTCGGACGAAACCAATTATTACGAAATTCGAATATATAGTCCAGTAATCAATGTTTTTTGTTCGGTAATTCGTTCGGAATAGACCGATTATAACGAAATTCGAATATATAGTCCAGTCAACAACGATTTATGACTAGCAATTCGTTCGGACGAAACCAATTATTACGAAATTCGAATATATAGTCCAGTAATCAATGTTTTTTGTTCGGTAATTCGTTCGGAATAGACCGATTATAACGAAATTCGAATATATAGTCCAGTCAACAACGATTTATGACTAGCAATTCGTTCGGACGAAACCAATTATTACGAAATTCGAATATATAGTCCAGTAATCAATGTTTTTTGTTCGGTAATTCGTTCGGAATAGACCGATTATAACGAAATTCGAATATATAGTCCAGTCAACAACGATTTATGACTAGCAATTCGTTCGGACGAAACCAATTATTACGAAATTCGAATATATAGTCCAGTAATCAATGTTTTTTGTTCGGTAATTCGTTCGGAATAGACCGATTATAACGAAATTCGAATATATAGTCCAGTCAACAACGATTTATGACTAGCAATTCGTTCGGACGAAACCAATTATTACGAAATTCGAATATATAGTCCAGTAATCAATGTTTTTTGTTCGGTAATTCGTTCGGAATAGACCGATTATAACGAAATTCGAATATATAGTCCAGTCAACAACGATTTATGACTAGCAATTCGTTCGGACGAAACCAATTATTACGAAATTCGAATATATAGTCCAGTAATCAATGTTTTTTGTTCGGTAATTCGTTCGGAATAGACCGATTATAACGAAATTCGAATATATAGTCCAGTCAACAACGATTTATGACTAGCAATTCGTTCGGACGAAACCAATTACCATGAAATCGAATGTATAGTCCAGTCAACAACGATTTATGACTAACAATTCGTTCGGACGAAACCAATTATTACGAAATTTGAATATATAGTCCAGTCATCAATGTTTTTTGTTCGGTAATTCGTTCGGAATAGACCGATTATAACGAAATTTCAATATATAGTCCAGTCAACAACGATTTTTTTCTAACAATTCGTTCGGACGAAACCAATTATCACGAAATTCGAATATATAGTCCAGTCAACAACGATTTATGACTAACAATTCGTTCGGACGAAACCAATTATTACGAAATTTGAATATATAGTCCAGTCATCAATGTTTTTTGTTCGGTAATTCGTTCGGAATAGACCGATTATAACGAAATTTCAATATATAGTCCAGTCAACAACGATTTTTTTCTAACAATTCGTTCGGACGAAACCAATTACCATGAAATCGAATATATAGTCCAGTCAACAACGATTTATGACTAACAATTCGTTCGGACGAAACCAATTATTACGAAATTCGAATATATAGTCCAGTCATCAATGTTTTTTGTTCGGTAATTCGTTTGGAATAGACCGATTATAACGAAATTTCAATATATAGTCCAGTCAACAACGATTTATGACTAGCAATTCGTTCGGACGAAACCAATTATCACGAAATTCGAATATATAGTCCAGTCAACAACGATTTATGACTAGCAATTCGTTCGGACGAAACCAATTATTACGAAATTCGAATATATAGTCCAGTCAATAACTATTTTTACCTAGCAATTCTTTTAAAAAGAGACCGATTATAACGAAATTTCAATATATAGTCCAGTCAACAACGATTTATGACTAACAATTCGTTCGGACGAAACCAATTATTACGAAATTCGAATATATAGTCCAGTCATCAATGTTTTTTGTTCGGTAATTCGTTCGGAATAGACCGATTATAACGAAATTTCAATATATAGTCCAGTCAACAATGATTTATGACTAGCAATTCGTTCGGACGAAACCAATTACCACGAAATTCGAATATATAGTTCAGTCATCGACGATTTTTGTTCGGTAATTCGTTCAAACGAGACCGATTATAACGAAATTTCAATATATAGTCCAGTCAACAACGATTTTTTTCTAACAATTCGTGCGGACGAAACCAATTACCACGAAATTCGAATATATAGTCCAGTCAACAACGATTTATGACTAGCAATTCGTTCGGACGAAACCAATTATTACGAAATTCGAATATATAGTCCAGTCAACAACGATTTATGACTAACAATTCTTTCGAATGAAACCAATTATTACGAAATCGAATATATAGTCCAGTCATCGACGATTTTTGTTCGGTAATTCGTTCAAACGAGACCGATTATAACGAAATTTCAATATATAATCCAGTCAACAACGATTTATGACTAACAATTCGTTCGGACGAAACCAATTACCACGAAATCGAATATATAGTCCAGTCAACAACGATTTTTTTCTAACAATTCGTTCGGACGAAACCAATTATCACGAAATTCGAATATATAGTCCAGTCAACAACGATTTATGACTAGCAATTCGTTCGGACGAAACCAATTATCACGAAATTCGAATATATAGTCCAGTCAACAACGATTTATGACTAGCAATTCGTTCGGACGAAACCAATTATCACGAAATTCGAATATATAGTCCAGTCAACAACGATTTATGACTAGCAATTCGTTCGGACGAAACCAATTATCACGAAATTCGAATATATAGTCCAGTCATCGATGATTTTTGTTTCGCAATCCTTTTGGATGAGATCTTTTGAAATTATAACATCTAACGTTACAAGGTGATTTGGGCACTATAATAAAATATTAATGAGAAATATGATACTAAACTCTATATTTAATAATATGAATACGTACCAAATGATTTTCACAATCGCTACTATCACTTTCAGCGTCGTCTGCTGAAAGTGCAGTGAACCGTTTTATTTGTTTGAAACATCTCACGGTTTTTTCGAAAAAAGATTCCTGCTGCTTGTTCAAAGTAAAATTTAAAAAAAAAAGTGTTTAATAATAAAAAATAAACAATACGTAAACGTTTTTTTTTTGAAAAAAGAAAATCTACAAAGCGGAAAATATTGAAGCCACTACTTTTTACTTGCTGTATGGAAAATTTTGTCCCAGTCAGCTACTTTTGAGGTTATGTCACGAATTTTTGGTCATTTCTCTGTAACAAATTTGATTTTCAAAATATTGCAGCTGGACGTCTTATTTCACGGTATTCAGAGTCTCTTGAAACGTTTTTATCATTCCAATAAGTTACAAGGCTAATAAAAGAGAAATCAAAGTGAAACTAATTTCATTTTAGAGCAAAAAACGTCCAAGATGTCGTCCGCTGTTCCTGTTCCTTTTCACTGCGGTATTTTCTCCAAATACAACCGACGTTGTTACAGCCAATCCGATTTGCCTCAACTCCGACCACAACCACACAGCGTACAGCAATGAACAAGCCGAGAACTTGACGAAGAAGGGCTTTTATAGTACCAGTTTCATCATTAAGCCGGGGAGAGTCCTTGCTGGTGAATTACCACTTGAAGAACATCATAAAACATCCTTACAGCTCTTGGCGTTACTGCGAGTAAATAAAGAAGCCTCTTTTTGGGCCCCATTTTTAACCTACACTTTGGAAAATCGTCGATATGGAAAAACAGCAACGGTGTAAATAATTTTATCAAATAATCTCACATTTTTAAAGGTACGATATAATTTTTTTCATTTTTCGTGTTTATACAACCCGAATTGTTTAACGAGAACAAATATTTAAATAACAAGTCTAACGGGTTTTATTACATTCTGAAGGTACTAAAAAATCTAGAACTACGACATTACACTGAATTGCGACATGTAAAAGTAAACAATTCAAAAAATTAATGTCTCGGAGTACCAAACAGATTCAAGTTCATAGTTGTGGACGGCCGTTGAACAAATAGGCCCCATTTGACGTCACCAAAGTCCGATGTCCTTCGAGAAGCCGATCAGGAGCTCCAGGCTTGAACCCTTTGATGTCGTTGGGCAGGTTTTGGGGTTTGCCCAGGTGTTTAAACCGTGCCCGTGGCACTCACGGATAACGTTGTCATCCGTGAAGCCGCTGGTGTGAAAAAGACGTCTGATTTCGCGCCTATTTAGCCGGAGCAGTTGTTTGGTGATAGACGATGCCAGGCATCTCCATTAGGCGGTCCAGGCATCCCAAAAATCGATTCTATTCATCAACATAATCTCCTTCAAGGTCAATACAAACATTCAAACGCTTCTCGATGATGTGTTTGTAGAAGGATTTCTCTTTTGCCTCGAAGTAGGTTTGAATTTTTTTGAGATCAGTAGTCACTGAGGATCAGATCTGAACTATACGGTGGATGAGGAATCAATTCGAAGTGTAATTCGTTCAATTTATCCATCGTTGCCATCGACTCGTGAAACGGTGTATTATCTTGGTGAAACTTCGACGTTTTTCCTTGATTTTTGCATTCAACTTTTTCGGAGATAATCGATGGATAATATTTCATGCGTATTCAAAAATATTAAAGCCGTAACCTTCCCCAGCTAACTGTTGCGCCTTTGGAAGCTTCGATCGTGGTTTATCAGCTGCGATCCACTCAGATGATGATCGTTTTGATACCGGAGCAGTTTGGAGGGCGACGTAGGACTCCAAGGAACCGTCACAATTCGCTTTCAATCATTGACCATCGTAATATCGTTTTAGTTGATTGCTTACACTCAAAAAAAAAAAAAAAACTTACGTAAATGCAATTTCTCAACAGTTATCTCGATCCCACCTACAATTTTACCACCTGCACGAATTCGTGGGTGTGAAATGACCTTTCTAGGTCGTCGTTTCAACAAATACAAATTTGATTTAACCGTTTTTATTTTATCGGATTGATGGTTTCATCGATAAAAATGCAAACTTATAAAAAAAAAACGTTCTACTTTGATTAAATTCATCAAGAATTTATTTTTTACACATATTTCCTTCGAGTTTTGAAATTTGACAGCACTGACGTGAATATGTCAAATCTGTCATTGTCGTTGTCATAAAATTTGACGTTTTTCATGGTGAACGTACTCGGAACGTGTAGTTCTGTAGAATAAACAGAAAGCGACTTTCAAGACGAACCAAATCCAACAAAAGTCGTTCGCCCACGAAGATTGGATAATTCTGAATGGTACACCAGCATTTGTTTACCAGGAGTGTTCGAAAGAAAGTTATTGAGTTAAGGAAAACATAGGAGTTGCGTGGGACGGAGACGCATTTGAAAAGATCTTATACAGCGACCCTCGTATATGATTCCGGCAACAGGGGTAGTACTAAACAGCCCTCAATAGTGATAAGTTTTCATGTGAAAACCGTCGATGTAGACGACAAAGAAATCAATATCGTTTTCATATTTTCAACTAAACAATAAAAATAAAATTATCAACAATTTTGCCGATAAAAAAACGACGATTTTATTCGTATAAATAATTTAAAACCGCACTTATCATTATTGATAATCTACAGGGACATGTATAACGCCGATTAAAAATAATTTGGCGAATAAACAACGTGTACACATGTCATTTCGAAGAATCGCTTTCTCTAAATGTGCCAGATCGATGTAAATTTCAAATTTTTACAAAATTACAAGCTAATAATTCGAAAATTGTATCACATTACTGACTGTTATCCAAAAAATCGAGTAAAGAAGAAAAAAACTACAAGTTATATTCCTTTTAGTAACTTTTTAAATTTACGGGTTGGTTATACTGAGTGAATTTATATGTCAATGATGATTGGATTATAGGTTATAATGCATCGCGTAAATTTCGGTTTATAAACAACAGAAATTTCCGATAGCGGAACATTCTAGAATATTTTGATTTGGTTCTTTTAGACCGCGAACATATTTTGGAACTTTCCAGATCGTTCGGGAAATTTCTAGAACATTCCAGACCAATCCAGATATTTCGAGATGTGTCTTCAGACGTATTCGTACGTTAGAGAAGGAGGGAAATATATGTTTTCACATTTTCGAAACCCACTACCACTGGAGACCAAGGGGTATTTACCACCGCAACTGGAAGTTGATTGGGATTGGTTGTGATTGAGAAAATCGCGTCTTTTAGTACTTAACGAAGCATTTTATATATTTTTTCTAAATTTACACTTTAAAATTGCAAGTGGCAGATTTGGTTTGTCAAATAACAGCTCAGAACTCAGAACGTATGACGTTCTGAGTAGATTCACCAATAAAAATGTAAAACTTCTTGGTACAAAGCGTCTTGAAGATTTTTCCATCGAGTGTTTGACAATTTTTCATGTTTTATGACCATGGATGAAACGTGGGGCCATAACTTCACACCCCAAACCAAAAAATAATCGGTTGAAAAGGGAGAACCGGTTCCAAAGAAGGCAGAGACTGTTCCATGTGCAGGCAAGGTCATGCATCTTACTCTCCACATTCGGCCACCTCGAATGGTTCGGGAATCAAAGAGTTTCCAATAATGAAGAGGTGATTTTAAGGAAATTGGCGATTCTTGTTATAAAAAAAGTATCAAACTTCATGGTCCGCAACGTCGTCAAGATATTTCCATCGAGTGTTTGACAATTTTTCATGTTTTATGACCATGGATGAAACGTGGGGCCATAACTTCACACCCCAAACAAAAAAATAATTGGTTGAAAAGGGAGAACCGGTTCCAAAGAAGGCAGAGACTGTTCCATGTGCAGGCAAGGTCGTGCATCTTACTCTCCACATTCGGCCACCTGGAATGTTTCGGTTATGAAAGATTTTCCAATAATGAAGAGGCGATTTTAAGGAAATTGGCGATTCTTGTTATAAAAAAATTATCAAACTTCATGGTCCACAACGTCGCGAAGATATTTCCTTCGTGTGTTTGACAATTTTTAATGTTTTATGACCATGGATGAAACGTGGGGCCATAACTTCACACCCCAAACAAAAAAACAATCGGTTGAAAAGGGAGAACCGGTTCCAAAGAAGGCAGAGACTGTTCCATGTGCAGGCAAGGTCATGCATCTTACTCTCCACATTCGGCCACCTCGAATGTTTCGGTTATGAAAGATTTTCCAATAATGAAGAGGCGATTTTAAGGAAATTGGCGATTCTTGTTATAAAAAAATTATCAAACTTCATGGTCCACAGCGTCGTCAAGATATTTTCATCGAGTGTTTGACAATTTTTAATGTTTTATGACCATGGATGAAACGTGGGGCCATAACTTCACACCCCAAACAAAAAAACAATCGGTTGAAAAGGGAGAACCGGTTCCAAAGAAGGCAGAGACTGTTCCATGTGCAGGCAAGGTCATGCATCTTACTCTCCACATTCGGCCACCTCGAATGTTTCGGTTATGAAAGATTTTCCAATAAAGAAGAGGCGATTTTAAGGAAATTGGCGATTCTTGTTATAAAAAAAGTATCAAACTTCATGGTCCACAGCGTCGTCAAGATATTTTCATCGAGTGTTTGACAATTTTTAATGTTTTATGACCATGGATGAAACGTGGGGCCATAACTTCACACCCCAAACAAAAAAACAATCGGTTGAAAAGGGAGAACCGGTTCCAAAGAAGGCAGAGACTGTTCCATGTGCAGGCAAGGTCATGCATCTTACTCTCCACATTCGGCCACCTCGAATGTTTCGGTTATGAAAGATTTTCCAATAAAGAAGAGGCGATTTTAAGGAAATTGGCGATTCTTGTTATAAAAAAATTATCAAACTTCATGGTCCACAGCGTCGTCAAGATATTTTCATCGAGTGTTTGACAATTTTTAATGTTTTATGACCATGGATGAAACGTGGGGCCATAACTTCACACCCCAAACAAAAAAACAATCGGTTGAAAAGGGAGAACCGGTTCCAAAGAAGGCAGAGACTGTTCCATGTGCAGGCAAGGTCATGCATCTTACTCTCCACATTCGGCCACCTCGAATGTTTCGGTTATGAAAGATTTTCCAATAATGAAGAGGCGATTTTAAGGAAATTGGCGATTCTTGTTATAAAAAAATTATCAAACTTCATGGTCCACAGCGTCGTCAAGATATTTTCATCGAGTGTTTGACAATTTTTAATGTTTTATGACCATGGATGAAACGTGGGGCCATAACTTCACACCCCAAACAAAAAAACAATCGGTTGAAAAGGGAGAACCGGTTCCAAAGAAGGCAGAGACTGTTCCATGTGCAGGCAAGGTCATGCATCTTACTCTCCACATTCGGCCACCTCGAATGTTTCGGTTATCAAAGATTTTCCAATAAAGAAGAGGCGATTTTAAGGAAATTGGCGATTCTTGTTATAAAAAAATTATCAAACTTCATGGTCCACAGCGTCGTCAAGATATTTTCATCGAGTGTTTGACAATTTTTAATGTTTTATGACCATGGATGAAACGTGGGGCCATAACTTCACACCCCAAACAAAAAAACAATCGGTTGAAAAGGGAGAACCGGTTCCAAAGAAGGCAGAGACTGTTCCATGTGCAGGCAAGGTCATGCATCTTACTCTCCACATTCGGCCACCTCGAATGTTTCGGTTATGAAAGATTTTCCAATAATGAAGAGGCGATTTTAAGGAAATTGGCGATTCTTGTTATAAAAAAATTATCAAACTTCATGGTCCACAGCGTCGTCAAGATATTTTCATCGAGTGTTTGACAATTTTTAATGTTTTATGACCATGGATGAAACGTGGGGCCATAACTTCACACCCCAAACAAAAAAACAATCGGTTGAAAAGGGAGAACCGGTTCCAAAGAAGGCAGAGACTGTTCCATGTGCAGGCAAGGTCATGCATCTTACTCTCCACATTCGGCCACCTCGAATGTTTCGGTTATCAAAGATTTTCCAATAATGAAGAGGCGATTTTAAGGAAATTGGCGATTCTTGTTATAAAAAAATTATCAAACTTCATGGTCCACAGCGTCGTCAAGATATTTTCATCGAGTGTTTGACAATTTTTAATGTTTTATGACCATGGATGAAACGTGGGGCCATAACTTCACACCCCAAACAAAAAAACAATCGGTTGAAAAGGGAGAACCGGTTCCAAAGAAGGCAGAGACTGTTCCATGTGCAGGCAAGGTCATGCATCTTACTCTCCACATTCGGCCACCTCGAATGTTTCGGTTATGAAAGATTTTCCAATAATGAAGAGGCGATTTTAAGGAAATTGGCGATTCTTGTTATAAAAAAATTATCAAACTTCATGGTCCACAGCGTCGTCAAGATATTTTCATCGAGTGTTTGACAATTTTTAATGTTTTATGACCATGGATGAAACGTGGGGCCATAACTTCACACCCCAAACAAAAAAACAATCGGTTGAAAAGGGAGAACCGGTTCCAAAGAAGGCAGAGACTGTTCCATGTGCAGGCAAGGTCATGCATCTTACTCTCCACATTCGGCCACCTCGAATGTTTCGGTTATGAAAGATTTTCCAATAAAGAAGAGGCGATTTTAAGGAAATTGGCGATTCTTGTTATAAAAAAATTATCAAACTTCATGGTCCACAGCGTCGTCAAGATATTTTCATCGAGTGTTTGACAATTTTTAATGTTTTATGACCATGGATGAAACGTGGGGCCATAACTTCACACCCCAAACAAAAAAACAATCGGTTGAAAAGGGAGAACCGGTTCCAAAGAAGGCAGAGACTGTTCCATGTGCAGGCAAGGTCATGCATCTTACTCTCCACATTCGGCCACCTCGAATGTTTCGGTTATGAAAGATTTTCCAATAATGAAGAGGCGATTTTAAGGAAATTGGCGATTCTTGTTATAAAAAAAGTATCAAACTTCATGGTCCACAACGTCGCGAAGATATTTTCATCGAGTGTTTGACAATTTTTCATGTTTTATGACCATGGATGAAACGTGGGGCCATAACTTCACACCCCAAACAAAAAAACAATCGGTTGAAAAGGGAGAACCGGTTCCAAAGAAGGCAGAGACTGTTCCATGTGCAGGCAAGGTCGTGCATCTTACTCTCCACATTCGGCCACCTCGAATGTTTCGGTTATGAAAGATTTTCCAATAATGAAGAGGTGATTTTAAGGAAATTGGCGATTCTTGTTATAAAAAAAGTATCAAACTTCATGGTCCGCAACGTCGCGAAGATATTTCCTTCGTGTGTTTGGCAATTTTTAATGTTTTATGACCATGGATGAAACGTGGGGCCATAACTTCACACCCCAAACAAAAAAACAATCGGTTGAAAAGGGAGAACCGGTTCCAAAGAAGGCAGAGACTGTTCCATGTGCAGGCAAGGTCATGCATCTTACTCTCCACATTCGGCCACCTCGAATGTTTCGGTTATCAAAGATTTTCCAATAATGAAGAGGCGATTTTAAGGAAATTGGCGATTCTTGTTATAAAAAAAGTATTAAACTTCATGGTCCACAACGTCGTCAAGATATTTCCTTCGTGTGTTTGGCAATTTTTAATGTTTTATGACCATGGATGAAACGTGGGGTCATAACTTCACACCCCAAACAAAAAAATAATCGGTTGAAAAGGGAGAACCGGTTCCAAAGAAGGCAGAGACTGTTCCATGTGCAGGCAAGGTCGTGCATCTTACTCTCCAGATTCGGCCACCTCGAATGATTAGGTATTTCCGAAACCATCTTCGTTTGTCCATCATCTTCGTTTTCACGTAGTTTTATCCATTTCGATCAAGAAACTTTAGAAATTAGTTCAAGATAATCCGCTGTATAAACAAGGATTTTACACGGATGTTTTTCACCCAATTTTTTCAATAGAAATAATGATAATAAATGTTTCTTTTATTCGGTCATTGTGAACTGGTTTATTTGTGCACATATAAATGATGTTTTCACCTTGTTAAAAATCTTGTCATGGTATAACAGCTAGACCGTGTCAAGGACGAAACATCACATCGGCAATATCGCACGCTACATGAATGGAAATAACATTTAACGACGATAAATTTTCCAAATTTCATTTTCGCATGCAAATATAACAGAATTTCACTTTATAAACCCGATTAGGTTATTTTTTCAACTCAACCAACGCGGAAATTCTTAAATACTAAATTCCTAGTCAAAAACCTCAAGTATTGTAGTATTAGTCCAGTCAAATTGGCTTGAAAAAAAAAAATTTCCAAAGAAAATTAATATGTGGACATAGTCAGGGTCAAAAAGAGATAACAGACGCTCCACTGCTAAAAGAATAGTAGTCCAGGTCCGTATCACAATATTTAATTTTAAAAATCATTCAAAAGTATAGATAAACGACAACAGAAAAAAATTAATTCGGATTCCCAACTAAAACCTGTTAATAATTAGATTGATATCGAGAAAATAATGAACTTAATTAAGTTACTGTACATAATCGGGAACTTTTAGTAGGGTATCCGTCAGTCGTGGCAACAAATCGTTACGATAATTACAAATTTTTATTGAAATTATCGTGCGTCATTGAATTTTACTTTGAATTCTTCTGCGGTTAAGTTTATGGATGTTACATCACCACGAACAAACACCCAAGATCTTGTGATCAACCGGTTTATTATGACTCAGTAGAAATATTGTGTCGGGGTATCGATAATCATTTCATTTGTTATTTATAGAACGCACGGTCACCGTGTGCATCAAATACGAAGATGACGTTATACATTTCGAGATTAAAAGTATTTTTTTCGAAAATTGTCGTTGTCCTGATTATTAACCGTTTCCTACCTAAATATACGTATCGACGTGGTGAATTTCATGATACAGGATGAGGTGGAGTTCCAAAACGCAGAAGGACGCCACATCTATCACCATGAAGTACTATGCCCAAAATAGCAGGCCCATCTTCAGTATACCACCCACCTCGGATCCCGATCAAATCTTGTAACTAAGATAAACAAATTTTTCGCCAAAAAATCATTCGAACGCTTCCCTAACTTCTCGATTCATCTTCTGCATCAAAATAGGCTTCAGTTTCATCGATTGCTTCTTCATTTTACCTGAATTTCTTACCGGCGAGCATTTTTTTAGATCAGTAGTCACTAGGGACCAGATCTGGACTATACGGTGGACGGGAAAGTGTAATTCATTCAATTTAGCCATCGACTTGTGAATCGTTGCATTGACTTGGTGAAACTTCGGCAGAAAACCTTTAATTTTAAGTCTTTCAATGGAATTGGGGGATGTTGGACCCGATTTCCGAAGAGTTCAATGTATTCCTTTGGTGATAACGATGCGAGCAATCGACAAGGTGCTTCACGGAACGATACAACACCCAAAGGAGGCAACGGATAAGACGTGGTGGGTATCCCAAGGCGGAAACCTAACCTGGTCTAACCAGAATTAGCTGAACAATATCTTGGGGCTGACCAAGGCGCTTCTGGAGCAAACTTTAAGATTTAACTTCCTTCTTGACCAAATTATACGTTGACAGACAGATGAGATTTTCGCGGGGGACGTCCTTATCAGGTCCCCCCGACATTGGCGATCGCCAGGAGATGTCAGGAATGATCCGGTTGATGGAAATATTCACTCCGCGGGGCTGGTGGTTTATAGAACCAAACGTACAACCAGTTTTCGTTATAAGTAAGGGTGGTATCGGCTGGTGAACAATTTCCATGAAAACCGTGAAAAATCTGCAGAAGATTTCCATAGATATAGACCTACGAGGTGGTAAAAACTTGGCGAGATTTCATCAGGATTCGATTTGAGCCAAAAGATAATAAAATGTAACCTAGTTCATTATTATTAATTCTCGTTCGATTTTTTTTTTTTTTTTTTGAAATAACGATAATATACTTTCGGATATGATGGACTTTAAACGACCAAATTAAATATTTTTGACGTCATTTTATATTAAAATCGTCTATCGAGATACATTAACGAAAAGATATTTAACTGCGCGATTATTGTATAAAAATAAACGAAATTATAAATAGAAATATATGAATGATTAAATCGCCATAGCTATTACGTCATTATTATAATGGTTTGTGTACATTTGTTCGAACGAATTATATTATACGAGGTGTCGATTTAAAAACCTATACCGATCGCTACATTTCCATACACTCTGTACAGAAAATTCCAAAAATACGCGAGGACGTGTTTCAGTTATTTCCAATGAAAAATTATTTGCATCAACTCATCAGCGAATGTAGCCATATACTCGACCTTTTTTGGAAAAACCAATACAGTGTGAACCGTTCAAGTATTATTGAAATATCAATTTTTTTCTATCTTCTGTAGAGAGAGAGAGAGAGAGAGAGAGAGAGAGAGAAACAGAGAAGAGAGAGAGACAGAGAAGAGAGAAAGGGAAGAGAGTGAGAGGGTAGGGGACAGAGAGAGTGAAAGAGAGACAGACAGAGGAGAGGGAGAGACTGAGGTGAGAGAGAGGGAGAGACTGAGGTGAGAGAGATGGAGACTGAGCAAAGGGAGAGACGGAGAGAGACTGAGAAGAGAGAGATAGAGACAGAGGAGAGAGAGAGAAGAGAGACAGAGGAAAGAGAGAGAGAGACAGGGGAAAGAGAGAGAGAGAGACAGAGGAAAGAGAGAGAGAGAGGAAAGAGAGAGAGAGACAGAGGAGAGAGAGACGGAGACTGAGCAAAGGGAGAGATTAAGGAGAGAGAGACTAAGGAGAGAGAGAGAGACAGAGGAGAGAGAGAGAGAAACTGAGAAGAGAGAAACAGAGAAGAAAGAGACAGAGAAGAGGGAGAGACTGAGGTGAGAGAGATAGAAACTGAGCAAAGGCTGAGGAGAGAGACAGAGAGAGACTGAGAAGAGAGAGATAGAGACTGAGTAGAGGGAGACAGGAGAGAGAGAGAGAGAGAGAGAGAGACGGAGATTGAGCAAAGGGAGAGACAGAGAGAGACTAAGAAGAGAGAGAGAGACAGAGGAGAGAGACACAGAGAAGAGAGAGACAGAGGAGAGGGAGAGGGAGAGGAGAGGGAGAGACTGAGGTGAGAGAGATAGAAACTGAGCAAACGGAGAGACAGAGAGAGGCTGAGGAGAGGGAGACAGAGGAGAGAGAGACGGAGACTGAGCAAAGAGAGAGACAGAGAGGGAGACTAAGGAGAGAGAGAGACTGAGGAGAGAGAAACAGAGAAGAGAGACTGAGTAGAGGGAGACAGGAGAGAGAGAGAGACGGAGACTGAGCAAAGGGAGAGACTAAGGAGAGAGACAGACAGAAGAGAGAGACACAGAGAAGAGAGAAACAGAGGAGAGGAAGAGACTGAGGTGAGAGAGATAGAAACTGAGCAAAGGGAGAGACAGAGAGAGGCTGAGGAGAGAGACAAAGAGAGTTTGAGGAGAGAGAGAGAGACAAAATAGAGAGAAGAGAGAGATAGACTGGGGAGAGATGAAAGAGAGACAGATATAGACAGGAACAGAGCCGATTGGATGGTTGTTTCGTAGAATACAATAAATTAAATTAATTAATAAACAGTTTCGAAAGATTTTTTTGTACCCACACCCTTAGATTTCGAGATCAATTGAACGGTTTAACTTTTGACCTATGCTGTAATTCTGTCTTGGTAATGAATGAAATCAGTTCACGTGATTATGGTAAATGGGCAATATATTAACAAGCGTCTATAATAAAACGACGAATTTAGTTTAATGGGATGCGCGTGTAAAATTTACGTCGGATCGTAGGCGTCCGATGACCTAAGACAATTCCCAATCACCCCCACTATTTTTATATTCGACTGCCAAATCGTTTTATAAATTTATTTTTTTATTCATTCGATTACAAATTTGTTTGTACTAGAAATATTTCATATTTCATAATGGATATTCATACTGAACACACTATTTATTTTTAGCACTACACCGGTATTCACAATTACACCGATTAACGCGCGTTTCGATAACCGAGTTTACGTCTTCAGAGATTCGAGGTAACCGCGCGTCGTACAGAGTGTAATTGTGGGTAATTGGCGTCGTGCTATAAATAAATAGTGTGTTCAGTATGAATATCACGCCGACGGTTCAAAAAAATCCAACTTGAAAACGGATTATGAGAAATTGAGCGACGGAAACTAGCTTACTACGTCGAAAAGGCTAATAATAGCGTTAAGTACAATAACAATGTATACAGGATGACCCAATATAGAGATATTACGATCTGTACCGGGTGGGCAACTAAAAACGACCGTCGGAAATATCAAATTGTTTTCAGAATTTTTGGTTTATATGGTATATATATATGAATTATACGATTCAAAACGCAAAAAATTTTTTTTAGTAGGAGGGCGAATTAATAGACGTTTGAAAAAAAATTCCCGCCGTTTACTATTTCTCAAGATATCTCGAAATAGAAAAAAGATATCGACATGCGGGTTTTGTTATTTTAATGTCGATTTGGTTCACTTTCAAACAACCAACTTCAACTTTTATGTTTCTTATTTAAATTTTTCAAAATAAATCACAATAAAATATATGAAATATCGCCCCCTAGCATACGCGTTTCTATCTAAATTGTTTGGAATTTATATATATATTTTATTGATGGAGAAAAGCCCTTTCGAACAACACCAAGTTTATATAAATCGGATAAGCAGAACCGGACTTGCAATCGTTTTTTCAAAACACGGTTCCCACTCTCCCCCACATCGTATTTGATGAGAATAAAACTTGGAAAATGAAAAATACACGAAATTTGTTGAGGAATACGATTGTTACTTTGTCGAATTTGTAATTTGAAATACGCCTAGTTATAGATCTAAAATACCTAAAGTTTGTTCCAACCCATCGAAAAACCGTCCTTGGTACGGTGACGATTCTGCGCAATAGGGCAAATGGGCGGTTACCATTATACGAAGGAGCTTCCAATAACCGTTCCAAGAATAGGTTGGAAAAAAAATATTTAATTGCCCACTCGATACACAAGACTTACATTAAATAACTGTTTGTTTGAGACAGCAATAATTAGATTAGTACATTTGAAAACACGCGGTTACAGAATTAGTTATACGAGGGTTGCTACGTAAATAGACAAATTAAAAAAAAAATATAGAAAATTTTTTGATCGAATTTCCAAGTATACGTTAACAATTCAAATAGCATTAAAGTCAAATTTTATGATGACAATGACAGATTTGACATACTCACGTCAGTGAAATTCAAGTACCAACCTTCGTATTAAAAAAACAATTCTTGACGTAAAGATAAAATTACTAAATAGAAATTTAATGTTACTATAACAGATTATTTGGATTTGTAAGTCAAACTTGAATATTTGGCACTTAATAACTAAAATATAGTCTACGGGGTGTTTTAGGGACTTGATGCGAAAAAATTTTCTCATACGGTCGTTCGTTTTTGAGTTATGGGCCTTTAAACTTGCTAAATTATACATTCCAACAATAATGGATGATTGTCCAATAAATACTTGTACACTAGTATCTGAAGATCAGGGGCGGCTCATGCCCAATGGTTAATAATCCGTAACTTTCACAGGGACAATCTGTAGATAATAAAAATTGAGTTTTCGAATCGATTTTTTAACAAAATGATACTTTTTGTTAAGCTCGATAAAATTGATGGTTTAGGACAGGGATTTCCACAAACTTTGAAGCCTTCGGGCCAGGACCAAAACAATAGTCGGTGAAAAATCACAATTCCATACATCTCAATAATGTTTTTTGGTTCTTGTTTCATTAGTTGGCATTAATTACATTATTTGTTATTGTTAATTAATAAATATGCGGGCCGGATCTGGCCCGCGAGCCGTAGTTTGGAGACCCCTGGTTTGGGAGATATGTAGTTTTAGATATCAAGAAAACCGTTCGCCATAAAGAAACATTCCGAAGAAAATTATCATAAATTGTAATTATTCAAACATTCAGGTCAGGGGCGGCTCATGCCCAATGGTTAACAACCCATAACTTTTACGGGGACAACCTGTACAATCTAAAGTTAGCAAAAATTAATTTTTGAATCGATTTTTTAAACAATATGATATTGTTTGTTAAACTCAATAAAATTGGTGGTTTAGAAGTTTTAGATCGTTTGTATATATGTCAAGTAAACCAAACCGTCCGCCATAAAGAAACATTCCGAGGAAAATTATCATAAATTTTGATTATTCGAACATTTCTTGGAGAACTAATTAAAAAATAAAGTTGCTACATACTATCGAGTATCATATTACTAACTATCGATGGAATAAACTTCCATTAAGACGCTAAAAGTCATAATCTCTTCCAATTTCAAATAAATATCCTGCAAAAGTGCCTTTTCATTATGTAAATAACACGATATTCGACAGTATGCAATTCAAGTATAAATATTTAATTGTATTTTAATAAGTATTTTTAATAAATAATCACAATTTATGATAATTTTTTTCAGAATGTTTCTTTATGGCGAACGGTTTGGTTTACTTGACATATACAAACGATTTAAAACTCCTGAACCATCAATTTTACAACATTTTGTTAAAAAATCGATTGAAAAATTAATTTTTGCTATCTTTAGATTGTACAGATTGTCCCTGTAAAAGTTACGGGTTGTTAACCATTGGGCATGAGCCGCCCCTGACCTGAATGTTTGAATTATCACAATTTATGATAATTTTCTTCGGAATGTTTCTTTATGGCGAACGGTTTCGTTTACTTGACATATATACAAACGATCTAAAACCCCTAAACCATCAATTTTACAACATTTTGTTAAAAAATCGATTGAAAAATTAATTTTTGCTATCTTTAGATTGTACAGATTGTCCCTGTAAAAGTTACGGGTTGTTAACCATTGGGCATGAGCCGCCCCTGACCTGAATGTTTGAATTATCACAATTTATGATAATTTTCTTCGGAATGTTTCTTTATGGCGAACGGTTTGGTTTACTTGACATATATACAAACGATCTAAAACTCCTAAATCATCAATTTTACAACATTTTGTTAAAAAAATCGATTCAAAAATTAATTTTTGCTAACTTTAGATTGTACAGATTGTCCCTGTAAAAGTTACGGGTTGTTAACCATTGGGCATGAGCCGCCCCTGACCTGAATGTTTGAATAATCACAATTTGTGATAATTTTCTTAGGAATGTTTTTTTATGGCGAACGGTTTCGTTTACTTGACATATATACAAACGATCTAAAACTCCTAAATCATCAATTTTACAACATTTTGTTAAAAAGATCGATTCAAAAATTATTTTTTGCTATCTTTAGATTGTACAGATTGTGCCTGTAAAAGTTACGGGTTGTTAACCATTGGGCATGAGCCGCCCCTGACCTGAATGTTTGAATAATCACAATTTGTGATAATTTTCTTCGGAATGTTTCTTTATGGCGAACGGTTTCGTTTACTTGACATATATACAAACGATCTAAAACTCCTAAATCATCAATTTTACAGCATTTTGTTAAAAAAATCGATTCAAAAATTAATTTTTGCTAACTTTAGATTGTACAGATTGTCCCTGTAAAAGTTACGGGTTGTTAACCATTGGGCATGAGCCGCCCCTGACCTGAATGTTTGAATAATCACAATTTGTGATAATTTTCTTAGGAATGTTTCTTTATGGCGAACGGTTTGGTTTACTTGACATATATACAAACGATCTAAAACTCCTAAATCATCAATTTTACAACATTTTGTTAAAAAGATCGATTCAAAAATTATTTTTTGCTATCTTTAGATTGTACAGATTGTCCCTGTAAAAGTTACGGGTTGTTAACCATTGGGCATGAGCCGCCCCTGACCTGAATGTTTGAATAATCACAATTTGTGATAATTTTCTTAGGAATGTTTATGGCGAACGGTTTGGTTTACTTGACATATATACAAACGATCTAAAACTCCTAAATCATCAATTTTACAACATTTTGTTAAAAAGATCGATTCAAAAACTATTTTTTGCTATCTTTAGATTGTACAGATTGTCCCTGTAAAAGTTACGGGTTGTTAACCATTGGGCATGAGCCGCCCCTGACCTGAATGTTTGAATTATCACAATTTATGATAATTTTCTTCGGAATGTTTCTTTATGGCGAACGGTTTGGTTTACTTGACATATATACAAACGATCTAAAACCCCTAAACCATCAATTTTACAACATTTTGTTAAAAAATCGATTGAAAAATTAATTTTTGCTATCTTTAGATTGTACAGATTGTCCCTGTAAAAGTTACGGGTTGTTAACCATTGGGCATGAGCCGCCCCTGACCTGAATGTTTGAATTATCACAATTTATGATAATTTTCTTCGGAATGTTTCTTTATGGCGAACGGTTTGGTTTACTTGACATATATACAAACGATCTAAAACCCCTAAACCATCAATTTTACAACATTTTGTTAAAAAATCGATTGAAAAATTAATTTTTGCTATCTTTAGATTGTACAGATTGTCCCTGTAAAAGTTACGGGTTGTTAACCATTGGGCATGAGCCGCCCCTGACCTGAATGTTTGAATTATCACAATTTATGATAATTTTCTTCGGAATGTTTCTTTATGGCGAACGGTTTCGTTTACTTGACATATATACAAACGATCTAAAACCCCTAAACCATCAATTTTACAACATTTTGTTAAAAAATCGATTGAAAAATTAATTTTTGCTATCTTTAGATTGTACAGATTGTCCCTGTAAAAGTTACGGGTTGTTAACCATTGGGCATGAGCCGCCCCTGACCTGAATGTTTGAATTATCACAATTTATGATAATTTTCTTCGGAATGTTTCTTTATGGCGAACGGTTTGGTTTACTTGACATATATACAAACGATCTAAAACCCCTAAACCATCAATTTTACAACATTTTGTTAAAAAATCGATTGAAAAATTAATTTTTGCTATCTTTAGATTGTACAGATTGTCCCTGTAAAAGTTACGGGTTGTTAACCATTGGGCATGAGCCGCCCCTGACCTGAATGTTTGAATTATCACAATTTATGATAATTTTCTTCGGAATGTTTCTTTATGGCGAACGGTTTGGTTTACTTGACATATATACAAACGATCTAAAACCCCTAAACCATCAATTTTACAACATTTTGTTAAAAAAATCGATTCAAAAACTATTTTTTGCTATCTTTAGATTGTACAGATTGTCCCTGTAAAAGTTACGAATCGAATATGAACCATAATGTTCTAAAGTATATTTTAGAAAATATTTTGTAACTTTAGAGGCCTACAACTCAGAAACGAGAGGTCTCAAATCTAATATTATCGTCAAATATCTCAATCCAAAGTTTCCACTATTGAAAAAATAAAAAAAAAAAAAAAACAACAACAACATACCTTTCTGTAGAGTTTAACCCAAGTGAGATCCCCTTTGGAATCGGTATATTGCAACCCGAAGAACCAAACTTCTCTAAGACCGATTGTTTTCACCACTTGGTCGAAGAGTTGTTTGCCGGACGTTGTTTGTTGGATCGCGAATTCCAATTCCGCGTCCATGGTTGTGACCCGCACGTTCATCTGAAACGAACGAGACAAAAATTGAAAAATAAAATTAGCATTAAAAAAAAAATCGTATCAAAAGATATTTACTATAGTGGATTGAGACGGGATTTTTTTCCGTCCAATTCCGAAGTATTTATTCCGAAAAAACGGATTTAGTTGTTTTGTGTACGTTTCTACGCCCATTTTCGTACTACTGTGCATTTATTATTTTTTTTTCTCTCGAATTATTTAACAGGAAATATAGCGAAATTTATTTTGATACAAAATGTACGTAACGCGTTAATCTGATATAATATTATTCAGGAAAGATAACAAACGTTATTAGTTTATGAGTCATTCTATTGGCATTGTTATTATCAAGATACCATTTTGTTTTCTAATATACAGGGTCTAATATACGTTCAAATGCGCATTTCTTTTTCCTGCGACAAATTTCTTAGTTTAATCGGTACCCCCTGTATATTATTAAGGGAGAGATTCGTTTTTTTTTTCGTATATCGGCAACATCACAGCGAATACCTCGGCTTGGAAGACGTTGGCGTCTTCGGGGTGTCCCGGTTGACTCCATTAGCCAATTCCGGTTATTTTTCGGTACTCCCTCGTAAATATTTCCGTATTTAAATGGGTCGAAATGTTCTGCAAGATCCTCCGTGAAGAAACCAGCTTCACCCCGAACAATATTGGTCGCTTAAAATAACTCAGTTTGAAAATATTCATGCTGCTGGACAGGGCCGGATTAAGATTTATCAAGACCCGGGGCTAAAAAAATGACGGGGCCCGGAAAAATTCACAAAATAATATCAATACGTTAGATTTGTGGTATCAACACATCAAAAAATACAGAATGATGGGGCCCTCTTGGACCTGGGGCTATAGCCCCCCCCCAAAGCCCCTAGCTTAATCCGGCCCCGCTGCTGGAAGTTTGGAGGTGATGTGAGATAACCAGGTCCGCGGGTAAGAGTATTCCAACGCTAAGTGCGATTCTTCACCAGGATAACGTTCGATATAATATCAAAACCGGTGCGGGAGGTACTAGAACATCCTCCCCACGGTCCGGATTTATCATCACGCGACTACCGCATATTTGAACGCACACATAATTTGATTATTGCATAAAGGGTGGTTTTTTTTTTTTAAATTTTTTTATGGCTATTTTACTAATTTGATCCAACAAAATAATTATATAGAAAATCCACTGTGTAAATACCTGTTTTTTCAATTTATCGGACCTTTTCTCGGAGACTAGGTCCCACGAATGTTGCGTATACTGTTTTCGCGTCATATTCGTTAAATCAACATCGACGATATCGTTCGATTTTTCTACCACTTCGATCGGTTTAAATTCGTCGATTACATCTCGTCGAAACTCATCGATAGTTTGAAATTTGCATTTTCTGAAACGGTTTTTCACTTTCCTATCGGAAATACCTTGAATAATACATTTAATTACTTCGGTTTCATCGAGTTTCAATAATTCCCCCAAGGTAACTTTATCTTCGAAATAATCTAAGAAATTTTCTTCTCGAAGCCATTTTCTTCGCGAAAAATACGGTTCCAAATACCGCCCCAACATATTTTCTTTAAATTCATCGTAACTGGGGTTGATCGGTACGTTCCTTTGGAAATGAGTTAGAGCGCCTCCCCTAAGTTTACTTATAGCTATAGCTACAATGTGGTCGCTAGTAAGTCCGAAACGTTGTTGCAAATTTTCTATCCTGAATAACCAACTCGCAATATCTTCTTCGGGTTTACCGAAATATTTCGGGATTAACGCCGATATTTCTGCGTTTTGTAAACTTAGGACTCTTATTGCCGTTACAAGGACGTCATCGTACGGAGGTCTTCGATCTTTGACTGATTTCGACATGGCTGAAGAAGCGAAACGGTGTAATTAAGATTGAAAATTGAAAATACGTACGAAATAATAACACAGGCCTGCATTAAACAAGTGTCGAAGCGATAATTTTATATAATTGAAAGACCAAAACAAGTCTGTCGAGTAGGTCTTGAAGATGCTGCTCTAGGTGAGGTTATAATGGACGGGTAAGAGTATCTGCGGTAGTGGTATCGGTCAGATCACCTCTAAATTGTCCAAATCGAATTGCTCGCTTCCGTATCGAGTCGAGCATCTTCAACTTTGGAACCAAATGTGCTAATTCGGCCACGTGATTATACCAGGACATATTACTATCAACCTCAACGCCCAACAAGCGAATTTGCGATGATATTTTATGTTTAGACCCGACCAATTCAGGTCAACATTAGCTACAACTATTTTTAAAAGTCGAATTGGATGATTTGCTGATCTATTTACTCGCCTCGGAGCTAGCTACACCATCTGATTGAAGAATGTTCGTCGGCTCTTCGAAAAGGAGTCTTCAAACAGATCTTTTACGTAACAGAAATGTCAAGGTCAGCAGCAGTCTCCTGATAAAACATCAGTGGACCAAAAAAGAGACTGACTACAAAAGGTAATTTCAAACACCTGGAAAAGAATTGGGAAACAATGAGTTAGACAAAGGAGGAGCCACCTCGGAGACCTGACTTGAGCCCACCTGATTTTTTCTTGTGGGGTTATCTTAAGAGCGTGGTCTACGAGAATAATCCACGAAATTTAACGATTTGAAAAACAATCTTGAAGAAAATATTAGGGAGTATTCCTCGACCACAAGTTTTTGAAAATGTACGCAAACGGTTTATTATCGAATTGTCGTCATTTAAACAATATCGTGTTCAAAAAATAAAATTTCGTGTCTTATGTTTCAATTCACACCAATAAATACATATAAAAATAAATATAATGTATTTTTTTTCAACTAAAGTAGTTGGGTCGTTATGAGACACCCCGTATATTATAGAACCAGTTTACGAGTAAAATAAATCCTGGTTTTTCAATATGGGTGTTTACTAAAGTAGTTGGGTCGTTATGAGACACCCCGTATATTATAGAACCAGTTTACGAGTAAAATAAATCCTGGTTTTTCAATATGGGTTTTTACTAAAGTAGTTGGGTCGTTATGAGACACCCCGTATATTATAGAACCAGTTTACGAGTAAAATAAATCCTGGTTTTTCAATATGGGTGTTTACTAAAGTAGTTGGGTCGTTATGAGACACCCCGTATATTATAGAACCAGTTTACGAGTAAAATAAATCCTGGTTTTTCAATATGGGTTTTTACTAAAGTAGTTGGGTCGTTATGAGACACCCCGTATATTATAGAACCAGTTTACGAGTAAAATAAATCCTGGTTTTTCAATATGGGTTTTTACTAAAGTAGTTGGGTCGTTATGAGACACCCCGTATATTATAGAACCAGTTTACGAGTAAAATAAATCCTGGTTTTTCAATATGGGTGTTTACTAAAGTAGTTGGGTCGTTATGAGACACCCCGTATATTATAGAACCAGTTTACGAGTAAAATAAATCCTGGTTTTTCAATATGGGTTTTTACTAAAGTAGTTGGGTCGTTATGAGACACCCCGTATATTATAGAACCAGTTTACGAGTAAAATAAATCCTGGTTTTTCAATATGGGTGTTTACTAAAGTAGTTGGGTCGTTATGAGACACCCCGTATATTATAGAACCAGTTTACGAGTAAAATAAATCCTGGTTTTTCAATATGGGTTTTTACTAAAGTAGTTGGGTCGTTATGAGACACCCCGTATATTATAGAACCAGTTTACGAGTAAAATAAATCCTGGTTTTTCAATATGGGTTTTTACTAAAGTAGTTGGGTCGTTATGAGACACCCCGTATATTATAGAACCAGTTTACGAGTAAAATAAATCCTGGTTTTTCAATATGGGTGTTTACTAAAGTAGTTGGGTCGTTATGAGACACCCCGTATATTATAGAACCAGTTTACGAGTAAAATAAATCCTGGTTTTTCAATATGGGTTTTTACTAAAGTAGTTGGGTCGTTATGAGACACCCCGTATATTATAGAACCAGTTTACGAGTAAAATAAATCCTGGTTTTTCAATATGGGTTTTTACTAAAGTAGTTGAGTCGTTATGAGACACCCCGTATATTATAGAACCAGTTTACGAGTAAAATAAATCCTGGTTTTTCAATATGGGTGTTTACTAAAGTAGTTGAGTCGTTATGAGACAACCCGTATATTATAGAACCAGTTTACGAGTAAAATAAATCCTGGTTTTTCAATATGGGTGTTTACTAAAGTAGTTGAGTCGTTATGAGACAACCCGTATATTATAGAACCAGTTTACGAGTAAAATAAATCCTGGTTTTTCAATATGGGTTTTTACTAAAGTAGTTGGGTCGTTATGAACACCCCGTATATTATAGAACCAGTTTACGAGTAAAATAAATCCTGGTTTTTCAATATGGGTGTTTACTAAAGTAGTTGAGTCGTTATGAGACAACCCGTATATTATAGAACCAGTTTACGAGTAAAATAAATCCTGGTTTTTCAATATGGGTGTTTACTAAAGTAGTTGAGTCGTTATGAGACAACCCGTATATTATAGAACCAGTTTACGAGTAAAATAAATCCTGGTTTTTCAATATGGGTGTTTACTAAAGTAGTTGAGTCGTTATGAGACAACCCGTATATTATAGAACCAGTTTACGAGTAAAATAAATCCTGGTTTTTCAATATGGGTGTTTACTAAAGTAGTTGAGTCGTTATGAGACAACCCGTATATTATAGAACCAGTTTACGAGTAAAATAAATCCTGGTTTTTCAATATGGGTTTTTACTAAAGTAGTTGGGTCGTTATGAGACACCCCGTATATTATAGAACCAGTTTACGAGTAAAATAAATCCTGGTTTTTCAATATGGGTTTTTACTAAAGTAGTTGGGTCGTTATGAGACACCCCGTATATTATAGAACCAGTTTACGAGTAAAATAAATCCTGGTTTTTCAATATGGGTTTTTACTAAAGTAGTTGGGTCGTTATGAGACACCCCGTATATTATAGAACCAGTTTACGAGTAAAATAAATCCTGGTTTTTCAATATGGGTTTTTACTAAAGTAGTTGGGTCGTTATGAGACACCCCGTATATTATAGAACCAGTTTACGAGTAAAATAAATCCTGGTTTTTCAATATGGGTGTTTACTAAAGTAGTTGGGTCGTTATGAGACACCCCGTATATTATAGAACCAGTTTACGAGTAAAATAAATCCTGGTTTTTCAATATGGGTTTTTACTAAAGTAGTTGGGTCGTTATGAGACACCCCGTATATTATAGAACCAGTTTACGAGTAAAATAAATCCTGGTTTTTCAATATGGGTTTTTACTAAAGTAGTTGGGTCGTTATGAGACACCCCGTATATTATAGAACCAGTTTACGAGTAAAATAAATCCTGGTTTTTCAATATGGGTGTTTACTAAAGTAGTTGGGTCGTTATGAGACACCCCGTATATTATAGAACCAGTTTACGAGTAAAATAAATCCTGGTTTTTCAATATGGGTTTTTACTAAAGTAGTTGGGTCGTTATGAGACACCCCGTATATTATAGAACCAGTTTACGAGTAAAATAAATCCTGGTTTTTCAATATGGGTGTTTACTAAAGTAGTTGGGTCGTTATGAGACACCCCGTATATTATAGAACCAGTTTACGAGTAAAATAAATCCTGGTTTTTCAATATGGGTGTTTACTAAAGTAGTTGGGTCGTTATGAGACACCCCGTATATTATAGAACCAGTTTACGAGTAAAATAAATCCTGGTTTTTCAATATGGGTTTTTACTAAAGTAGTTGGGTCGTTATGAGACACCCCGTATATTATAGAACCAGTTTACGAGTAAAATAAATCCTGGTTTTTCAATATGGGTGTTTACTAAAGTAGTTGGGTCGTTATGAGACACCCCGTATATTATAGAACCAGTTTACGAGTAAAATAAATCCTGGTTTTTCAATATGGGTTTTTACTAAAGTAGTTGGGTCGTTATGAGACACCCCGTATATTATAGAACCAGTTTACGAGTAAAATAAATCCTGGTTTTTCAATATGGGTGTTTACTAAAGTAGTTGGGTCGTTATGAGACACCCCGTATATTATAGAACCAGTTTACGAGTAAAATAAATCCTGGTTTTTCAATATGGGTGTTTACTAAAGTAGTTGGGTCGTTATGAGACACCCCGTATATTATAGAACCAGTTTACGAGTAAAATAAATCCTGGTTTTTCAATATGGGTTTTTACTAAAGTAGTTGGGTCGTTATGAGACACCCCGTATATTATAGAACCAGTTTACGAGTAAAATAAATCCTGGTTTTTCAATATGGGTGTTTACTAAAGTAGTTGGGTCGTTATGAGACACCCCGTATATTATAGAACCAGTTTACGAGTAAAATAAATCCTGGTTTTTCAATATGGGTGTTTACTAAAGTAGTTGGGTCGTTATGAGACACCCCGTATATTATAGAACCAGTTTACGAGTAAAATAAATCCTGGTTTTTCAATATGGGTTTTTACTAAAGTAGTTGGGTCGTTATGAGACACCCCGTATATTATAGAACCAGTTTACGAGTAAAATAAATCCTGGTTTTTCAATATGGGTTTTTACTAAAGTAGTTGGGTCGTTATGAGACACCCCGTATATTATAGAACCAGTTTACGAGTAAAATAAATCCTGGTTTTTCAATATGGGTGTTTACTAAAGTAGTTGGGTCGTTATGAGACACCCCGTATATTATAGAACCAGTTTACGAGTAAAATAAATCCTGGTTTTTCAATATGGGTTTTTACTAAAGTAGTTGGGTCGTTATGAGACACCCCGTATATTATAGAACCAGTTTACGAGTAAAATAAATCCTGGTTTTTCAATATGGGTGTTTACTAAAGTAGTTGGGTCGTTATGAGACACCCCGTATATTATAGAACCAGTTTACGAGTAAAATAAATCCTGGTTTTTCAATATGGGTGTTTACTAAAGTAGTTGGGTCGTTATGAGACACCCCGTATATTATAGAACCAGTTTACGAGTAAAATAAATCCTGGTTTTTCAATATGGGTTTTTACTAAAGTAGTTGGGTCGTTATGAGACACCCCGTATATTATAGAACCAGTTTACGAGTAAAATAAATCCTGGTTTTTCAATATGGGTTTTTACTAAAGTAATTTGGGTCGTTATGAGACACCCCGTATATTATAGAACCAGTTTACGAGTAAAATAAATCCTGGTTTTTCAATATGGGTTTTTACTAAAGTAGTTGAGTCGTTATGAGACACCCCGTATATTATAGAACCAGTTTACGAGTAAAATAAATCCTGGTTTTTCAATATGGGTGTTTACTAAAGTAGTTGAGTCGTTATGAGACAACCCGTATATTATAGAACCAGTTTACGAGTAAAATAAATCCTGGTTTTTCAATATGGGTGTTTACTAAAGTAGTTGAGTCGTTATGAGACAACCCGTATATTATAGAACCAGTTTACGAGTAAAATAAATCCTGGTTTTTCAATATGGGTTTTTACTAAAGTAGTTGGGTCGTTATGAACACCCCGTATATTATAGAACCAGTTTACGAGTAAAATAAATCCTGGTTTTTCAATATGGGTGTTTACTAAAGTAGTTGAGTCGTTATGAGACAACCCGTATATTATAGAACCAGTTTACGAGTAAAATAAATCCTGGTTTTTCAATATGGGTGTTTACTAAAGTAGTTGAGTCGTTATGAGACAACCCGTATATTATAGAACCAGTTTACGAGTAAAATAAATCCTGGTTTTTCAATATGGGTGTTTACTAAAGTAGTTGAGTCGTTATGAGACAACCCGTATATTATAGAACCAGTTTACGAGTAAAATAAATCCTGGTTTTTCAATATGGGTGTTTACTAAAGTAGTTGAGTCGTTATGAGACAACCCGTATATTATAGAACCAGTTTACGAGTAAAATAAATCCTGGTTTTTCAATATGGGTTTTTACTAAAGTAGTTGGGTCGTTATGAGACACCCCGTATATTATAGAACCAGTTTACGAGTAAAATAAATCCTGGTTTTTCAATATGGGTTTTTACTAAAGTAGTTGGGTCGTTATGAGACACCCCGTATATTATAGAACCAGTTTACGAGTAAAATAAATCCTGGTTTTTCAATATGGGTTTTTACTAAAGTAGTTGGGTCGTTATGAGACACCCCGTATATTATAGAACCAGTTTACGAGTAAAATAAATCCTGGTTTTTCAATATGGGTTTTTACTAAAGTAGTTGGGTCGTTATGAGACACCCCGTATATTATAGAACCAGTTTACGAGTAAAATAAATCCTGGTTTTTCAATATGGGTGTTTACTAAAGTAGTTGGGTCGTTATGAGACACCCCGTATATTATAGAACCAGTTTACGAGTAAAATAAATCCTGGTTTTTCAATATGGGTTTTTACTAAAGTAGTTGGGTCGTTATGAGACACCCCGTATATTATAGAACCAGTTTACGAGTAAAATAAATCCTGGTTTTTCAATATGGGTTTTTACTAAAGTAGTTGGGTCGTTATGAGACACCCCGTATATTATAGAACCAGTTTACGAGTAAAATAAATCCTGGTTTTTCAATATGGGTTTTTACTAAAGTAGTTGGGTCGTTATGAGACACCCCGTATATTATAGAACCAGTTTACGAGTAAAATAAATCCTGGTTTTTCAATATGGGTTTTTACTAAAGTAGTTGGGTCGTTATGAGACACCCCGTATATTATAGAACCAGTTTACGAGTAAAATAAATCCTGGTTTTTCAATATGGGTGTTTACTAAAGTAGTTGGGTCGTTATGAGACACCCCGTATATTATAGAACCAGTTTACGAGTAAAATAAATCCTGGTTTTTCAATATGGGTTTTTACTAAAGTAGTTGGGTCGTTATGAGACACCCCGTATATTATAGAACCAGTTTACGAGTAAAATAAATCCTGGTTTTTCAATATGGGTTTTTACTAAAGTAGTTGGGTCGTTATGAGACACCCCGTATATTATAGAACCAGTTTACGAGTAAAATAAATCCTGGTTTTTCAATATGGGTGTTTACTAAAGTAGTTGGGTCGTTATGAGACACCCCGTATATTATAGAACCAGTTTACGAGTAAAATAAATCCTGGTTTTTCAATATGGGTTTTTACTAAAGTAGTTGGGTCGTTATGAGACACCCCGTATATTATAGAACCAGTTTACGAGTAAAATAAATCCTGGTTTTTCAATATGGGTGTTTACTAAAGTAGTTGGGTCGTTATGAGACACCCCGTATATTATAGAACCAGTTTACGAGTAAAATAAATCCTGGTTTTTCAATATGGGTGTTTACTAAAGTAGTTGGGTCGTTATGAGACACCCCGTATATTATAGAACCAGTTTACGAGTAAAATAAATCCTGGTTTTTCAATATGGGTTTTTACTAAAGTAGTTGGGTCGTTATGAGACACCCCGTATATTATAGAACCAGTTTACGAGTAAAATAAATCCTGGTTTTTCAATATGGGTTTTTACTAAAGTAATTTGGGTCGTTATGAGACACCCCGTATATTATAGAACCAGTTTACGAGTAAAATAAATCCTGGTTTTTCAATATGGGTTTTTACTAAAGTAGTTGAGTCGTTATGAGACACCCCGTATATTATAGAACCAGTTTACGAGTAAAATAAATCCTGGTTTTTCAATATGGGTGTTTACTAAAGTAGTTGAGTCGTTATGAGACAACCCGTATATTATAGAACCAGTTTACGAGTAAAATAAATCCTGGTTTTTCAATATGGGTTTTTACTAAAGTAGTTGGGTCGTTATGAGACACCCCGTATATTATAGAACCAGTTTACGAGTAAAATAAATCCTGGTTTTTCAATATGGGTTTTTACTAAAGTAGTTGGGTCGTTATGAGACACCCCGTATATTATAGAACCAGTTTACGAGTAAAATAAATCCTGGTTTTTCAATATGGGTTTTTACTAAAGTAGTTGGGTCGTTATGAGACACCCCGTATATTATAGAACCAGTTTACGAGTAAAATAAATCCTGGTTTTTCAATATGGGTTTTTACTAAAGTAGTTGGGTCGTTATGAGACACCCCGTATATTATAGAACCAGTTTACGAGTAAAATAAATCCTGGTTTTTCAATATGGGTGTTTACTAAAGTAGTTGGGTCGTTATGAGACACCCCGTATATTATAGAACCAGTTTACGAGTAAAATAAATCCTGGTTTTTCAATATGGGTTTTTACTAAAGTAGTTGAGTCGTTATGAGACAACCCGTATATTATAGAACCAGTTTACGAGTAAAATAAATCCTGGTTTTTCAATATGGGTTTTTACTAAAGTAGTTGGGTCGTTATGAGACACCCCGTATATTATAGAACCAGTTTACGAGTAAAATAAATCCTGGTTTTTCAATATGGGTTTTTACTAAAGTAGTTGGGTCGTTATGAGACACCCCGTATATTATAGAACCAGTTTACGAGTAAAATAAATCCTGGTTTTTCAATATGGGTGTTTACTAAAGTAGTTGGGTCGTTATGAACACCCCGTATATTATAGAACCAGTTTACGAGTAAAATAAATCCTGGTTTTTCAATATGGGTGTTTACTAAAGTAGTTGGGTCGTTATGAGACACCCCGTATATTATAGAACCAGTTTACGAGTAAAATAAATCCTGGTTTTTCAATATGGGTTTTTACTAAAGTAATTTGGGTCGTTATGAGACACCCCGTATATTATAGAACCAGTTTACGAGTAAAATAAATCCTGGTTTTTCAATATGGGTTTTTACTAAAGTAGTTGAGTCGTTATGAGACACCCCGTATATTATAGAACCAGTTTACGAGTAAAATAAATCCTGGTTTTTCAATATGGGTGTTTACTAAAGTAGTTGAGTCGTTATGAGACAACCCGTATATTATAGAACCAGTTTACGAGTAAAATAAATCCTGGTTTTTCAATATGGGTGTTTACTAAAGTAGTTGAGTCGTTATGAGACAACCCGTATATTATAGAACCAGTTTACGAGTAAAATAAATCCTGGTTTTTCAATATGGGTTTTTACTAAAGTAGTTGGGTCGTTATGAACACCCCGTATATTATAGAACCAGTTTACGAGTAAAATAAATCCTGGTTTTTCAATATGGGTTTTTACTAAAGTAGTTGGGTCGTTATGAGACACCCCGTATATTATAGAACCAGTTTACGAGTAAAATAAATCCTGGTTTTTCAATATGGGTGTTTACTAAAGTAGTTGGGTCGTTATGAGACACCCCGTATATTATAGAACCAGTTTACGAGTAAAATAAATCCTGGTTTTTCAATATGGGTTTTTACTAAAGTAATTTGGGTCGTTATGAGACACCCCGTATATTATAGAACCAGTTTACGAGTAAAATAAATCCTGGTTTTTCAATATGGGTTTTTACTAAAGTAGTTGAGTCGTTATGAGACACCCCGTATATTATAGAACCAGTTTACGAGTAAAATAAATCCTGGTTTTTCAATATGGGTGTTTACTAAAGTAGTTGGGTCGTTATGAGACACCCCGTATATTATAGAACCAGTTTACGAGTAAAATAAATCCTGGTTTTTCAATATGGGTGTTTACTAAAGTAGTTGGGTCGTTATGAGACACCCCGTATATTATAGAACCAGTTTACGAGTAAAATAAATCCTGGTTTTTCAATATGGGTGTTTACTAAAGTAGTTGGGTCGTTATGAGACACCCCGTATATTATAGAACCAGTTTACGAGTAAAATAAATCCTGGTTTTTCAATATGGGTTTTTACTAAAGTAGTTGAGTCGTTATGAGACACCCCGTATATTATAGAACCAGTTTACGAGTAAAATAAATCCTGGTTTTTCAATATGGGTTTTTACTGTTTCGGAAAATAACGTAATAAAAAAAAAAACAAAATAGATTCGAATTAAAATTTTTCAATAAATTTTCATTGTTAAAAAATGCAGGCGTGTGTAATTACATAATATACGAGAAAGAAAAAACCTTCAGATAAAGAATCCTTTCGTAACTATATTCACCAAGTAAACACAAAATTTCAATATAAAAACCACAACGAATTTAACGCACACTTCTTCTGGGAGACTTTTATAGAAACGTTAAACAAATACGCTGCAACAAAAACTAGTCTTCGGGTCTTTAAATAAAAAGAAAACGGAAAAAAACCCGAAACAAGGATGGAAACATTGAAATGTTTCGTGTTGGTAAGAGATAAACATATATATTCTTCACAAGGCTTTGTTGTCGTTAAGTGTTGTTACGATTATTTTATTAGGACAGACGGAATTGTGTATACTATAGGACGATTCAGAAAAATTGAATATTGTTTAAAATATAACAAGAAAAAATGGAACTTGAATCGTTAATAGTATAACAAACTAAACGTGAAATTAATCAGCTTTATTATGGGTATAAAAAAAAACATTCGAATGATTAATTTCATTTTTAGTTTACGGTATGATCTTTTCAATTTTTGAAAGTCGTCTGGATTTTTCTAAAATTTTTTTTAACCACGTCATCAGTTACTTAATGACTGGACACTGTATAATATGAAGTATCGAAGTCCACTCATTTGAAGGTAACGAACCTTTGATCAAAAATTTTACTATTTTTAAGTATTACGTTTTCCGGAAATAAATACATAACTGTTTTAAAGCATAATAAAATTATGGGATAGTACAGAAGAAGATAATGTGTATATATGCATATTATTACATAAATACCTTGAAATGTCTTATTGTATTAGATTTATGAAGATGTGCATAATGCATATCTAGTTTTTCCCATCAATTTTTTCCACCTTGACGTTATGGTGGGCGCACACCAAGGTTTTCTTTATAACCAATGAAAATTATTCAAAATTCAACATATTTAGTTGGTAAAAATTGAAAAAAAAACATTCTTAAAATACACTAATTTATATTTTTAAATTGTCATACCAATTTCCCTCCTGCGACCATTTTTATTCAATTCAATATCCGTTTTATAATTAAAATAAAAAACAACACTAAAATATAAGTTAATATATCACCGATTCACTTTCACAATACCGTCTCTAAACAAACAAAATCTAACTCTAACTCACGATGGCAAAAGTTGAAGATTCCAAGATCGACAACTCGTCGACCGTTAAAAAGTTTGTACATTACGGCAACGTTGCCGATACGCGTCACTACGATCAACAGGTAGGTATGTGTCGTAACGCTAATAACAGATAATTTGTTACGGATAACAGGTACGATGCCAATTACGTAATAAAACTAAAGAATGTTATGTTATCTACGTACTGATTTGCTTAAAAATCTCCTCGTTATGCTTAATAATAAGTTACAGGTTTTTTTCTAATAGATAAAGAACCAAAATTGTATAATTAACAAATATTGTAAAGCTATGCCGTGTATAAAACAATTATATATTCTTAAATTATTATAAATTTGGCAACGATGGTGAAAACGAACAGACGGTAACATTTCCAACCAATGGAAAAGTGTTATTTCACCCGGTTGCTTTTTTAACCAATTGTATCATGCGACGAACAATGCCAGATGCAAGTTCAAGCGAATCCAGTGGCGTACTATATTATTTTTTAGGAAAATTTAAAATAGAATATCAAATTTTTTATTAAAATTCGTAATGGATCAAAAATGAAACAAATATAATTTTGGAAGGATATAGAGTACGAAATAATAGGAAATTATTGAAACTCGAAATTTTTAACGTTTTTTTAGAGAAATCATTTCAATTTTAAGAAAAGAATTGAATCGAAAAAATAATTGCTTAAATTCGTTTTTTCAACAAATCAAAATTTTTTCAATGGAAACGGAAAAATCAATGAATATACATTCGAAAGAAAACAAATTAAATAAATATCGGTGGATAGACATATATTATTAATAATAATTATCGTCATAGTTAGTTTTTTATTCTAATTAAAAGTATGTAGCACGAGCCGCTACTGAGGATGACCACTACCTGTTATAGCATCAATAAATATATTTATAGTAAAATAATCAAATTTGTGTTAGAAATAGTGACTAAGACACAATGCTAGAGACTCAGAAATTAATATCATAACAAAAAGTTTGTTATAGTCCATTCGTACACCGATATTATTCAGTTTAGACATCTTGCATCTCATAAATCTGCAAGTTTTTGAATACATAACGGAATTAAATCCAGTATTCAATACACGCATTCATTAAAAACATCGGCATGTATTTCTAAATGTGTCTTTCTGGCATAACGATACGATTTATTAAGATTAACCTCATTTTTGTCGCTTTTACTGAGAAAAAATTGTTTTTGTTCATTTTATGCCCAAATAGTAGATTTTCAAATATTTATTTCAAAAGCTGTCTTTTGTTTTTAAAATTATTTTTCAAAATTATATCCATCTTGTTGTTATAAAAAAATCATTACCTAAGTTTATACAATGTTTGCGTAAATGATTATTTATATCGTACACAAGTTTTTTCGTGATTCAAATAGTTTAAAAATGGACGTTATAGGCGCTAAGTTCGGCTCTGACCATCACAAAAACCCGATTTATGATATTTCCATCAAAACAATATTTCAGTACATTTTGTCGTGTATAAGAGAATGTACTTGACAAAATATGGCATCACTGTATCGTATGGAAACGATTGACAGTAAATTGGAGGCGATACTTTTTTTAATTTCAAATAAAAAAATGGTAAGATATGCATTTTAAGTAAAAAAAAAACATCGACTAATTTCATCCTCCTTATAACAGAAATGTCATATTTTAAATACGCTTTAAAAAGTTTGTTACTTGGAACCCGAACATTTAAAAATGGCGACGTAACGTCACTACTAATACGACGTATTCTGGCAGCATTTACATTGTTGCCAGGTTTTCTGTTTATCGGGAACTATAAAGAAATTCAATTATTTTAACAATATTTATTTTTGAAAAAATGATATATATTTTCCTTGTAATGTTTTTTATATTTGTCATAATTTTGGAGTTGTATCTGAATTAACCGAGTTAAAATAATAGATCTGACAACAATGTAAATACCATAATAGAAAATCTTCACGAACGAAAGGAACTAGTGTGAGAGTGCGACGAATTTAGTTGTATTTTAATAAGTAAACTGAGAGTCGTAAAGTTTTTCACCGATAAACCTTATTATAATAAACTGATGACCTCATAGTCGCTGATAATCAATCATTTAAAACATGATATTGTAATCTTCATCCTTTTTGATGATATCAAATCCAGTATTGTTAAAAATTGAGATAAAAGTCTTATTTTTAAATAGTCAATTGTGAAAAAATATGTTGTTTTGAAAACTATCATTAATGTCTCATATTCAGTAGAAATTATATTAAATCGATAAGATATTAAATTCTCGAAAAAAAAAACACAATAAAAAGAGTTTAATTTCAAAGCTCAACTAAGCCATGATAAACAATATTATTTTTTATTTAATAAACGTACAGAGTTGGACCAGAAAATCAGGTTCCTTTTTGGACTTGCAACTTTAATTTAATTTTTTTTTTAATTTTTAATTAAACTGACCAAATATTTATATAAGCTAACCAATTATAATAAAGTTTCTCAATGACCTTGAAAATTTTAATCAAAAAAATTTTTAATTCGCCCATGAATTAATAAGACTTTTTATGACCAATTTTTGATCTTTCAGATGGTATAATTGGTCAATCGAATTTCCACACTAACAATCAACTTGATCCTACCCTGTATTTTACACTTTTTGTAAATATTCGAGTTTTACATAAATGAATATACACTTAATAATATTTAATACATTGAACTATAAATGTCTTGTTTTATCACAAGTGCGCATGTGCAAATAATGTTTACGCCGCAATCCGCTAGACCGCGGTAGTAGCAAAGATGGCGACTGATGAACCGAAAGTTTACATTCAGCAGCTGTTACTAAAGACATTTGGGATGCTCACATTCAACATTTATAAACCTTTAAATAAAACTGTTGGGAGTTGCTTGTTTCATTTATTGTAACAAGTATTATAAATCGATATTAACTTATAAATACCCTATATACCCATAATTATTTCAAGACATTTTCGTCCGATATCCTTTTCTCACAAAGCCAAAGTTATATTTAGGTACACGCGACTTCCTAATAATAGAAAGTGTGGAATCATCGTATTTTAACAGTATTTATCTTACAATTTTAAACGATAATAAATTTTAGGATTATATTGAACGTTAAACATAATTCAACACAATAAAACTCTTAATATTTATTATATTGGAATTAATTCTTGAAGGTTACTTTATACTTTACTAGACCTGGGACAACTATTTCGTTCCACCCCGTACACTCTCACCTAGATAAACACGGCAACAGGTGTCTATGAAACGTGTCTATACAATTTTTTATTGGAGGTATGAAGATGTTAAGCTTTTATTACTAAAAATAATTGGAATTTGATTGGTACTTACTTGTTTTGGCATTTTGGATGATTTTTTTCTTACAGTGATCTGTAAAATAAATAGAATGAACGTTGAAATTTACGAACATGCACAAATATACTGTTATAATACGATAAACTATGTGAAGATTTTAGTTCATTTAAAAATTTGTTAGTAGATTAATGGATAAATACGGAAAAATTCATAGCACTACAATTATTCGTATGAAAAAATACTTTGAAATTAGAAACTTTGAATACCTATTCATTAATTCTCTATACTACCCACTTTAATATCTATTCTGAAAATACCTAATCAAATTATCCATACCTGTCAATAGAAAACCTGTTTTTGAAAAGTAAATAAAAAGGTGAAATCTCATTTAGGTTTATAGTGAGTAATAAGGTTACGAAGTTTCGGTAATTTATGTATATTTAATATGTTGCAATCTTAAACGACAGGTAGAATTCCGTTGTACCTAATTTTAATAGCCGGTTTATGACATTATGGCGTTAAGGCTGTAGTGAATTCTTCTACGTAAACTTGAAATGATGTGTTTATACTTACCGGAAATTAATTAGCTGAAGGGTTTTCGACTTTTTATCCACCACATGAAGTTTCACACGCGATATTATTCGGGCACACACCCTTTACACACACGACACGAGACAACTTTATCGTGACAAATTGTCAAGAATCAGCTAAATGATGGAAATTGTTCGTGAATCAACCGCTAGGAAGTTTGACATGTGACGTACAACATGCTGCCATCTGTATTTAACTAGATAGAACGAAAGAGAAATTATTTTAATTTTCCTAAATATCTCTCCTTCGGTCAATCTTAGAGGTCACGATAAAAATATAAAATTTTAAAAAATGTAAATCGAAAATAGAATAGCCGTATATTTCAATAACATAAACTTTCTTCCATGAACGCAGGCATGATGAAATCTTTAGGGATTCTATGTTACGATGAATAAATTCCTTTACTGTTTATCTAGGTATAGATTTATAGACAAATCGTGTAATTACTCTCATATTATTATTATTGCACCGGAGAAGAACACAAATGCAGACGATATATTCGATTTTAATAATTATTTTATTTGGTTTAAAATTGAAAAAGATGAAAACAGCGTTGTCAAATCTCACAGTAATTATAATATTTTCTGACAGAAACAAAATATAATAGTAGTAATATAGTATGTGTACAGTATAGTAAATTTAAAATTTGAATTAGATATTACTCTTCTTTATATATAAAACTTTGCTATTAGCGATAATGTAATTGAAGAATTTATAATTATTTTGTTTCAAATGCTTGTTTTTACTCGTGGTAACAATGATTAGTGATTGTGCTGTTATTTTTCGATATCAATGAAAACAGCACTATAACCATGAGCGTAACAATATAACAATATATGAATACTAAAAAAATATTGGATATGAATACGATCCTTTTACTATTTACAGTTTGTAAAAGTGAGGAAGTCATCATTCTCTCAAAAATAATACGAACCAAAATTTGGGGTCAATAACACAAATTAAATTAAGGCTTGTTTTGTCTACTACGACAATATGGCCGATGTTTCAAATCACGTAACTCGAAATGACCTATTAGATTCAATTTTTGTTCTGTTCTTGTAACTACAGAAATGTCAAAAGTAATTAAATTCTAATGACAGCATGTAACTTTGGGTTTTACGATAAGTTGGTAGAAATGGAATGATATGTTTAACATCGTTGCCACGTTATAATATCTTTCCTTTTGTCGGTATAAAACGATTTTGTTCCACATTAGATTACATTCAATTCTACAATTGGGAAAATATTTAAATTTGAAAATTGTAAGTATTTTGAAATTGCTTGCTTTTCACAGTAAACCGATAACCAATACCAGCATGTTTCACAGGTTCCAATTGTCACGACTAATGTCATTATTAATCTATATCTAACGATTTATATCCATTCACAATAAATTTTCGTATAGTTGCCGATAACCACGCTTTTCTTATTCTACATGTGGCAACATCTCTCTGTCACATGTCAGTTTATGAAGAGTAAAGATAAAACTTATGAGTGATAAATCATTTGAATGTTGTAAATAAATTTAAATTACTATAAACTAGGAAAAAATCATTAGAAATAATAATTTTAATTTGATTACCATCTACTTTTTTTTAATACAGGAAAAATAAGTAGCACAGGAAAGAGGAAGACAAGGGAAAACAATACAACAAAAAATTGGATGCGTGGAAAATATGAATAAAAGGAGAATAAAAACTAGAATTTCAATATTATGATGCTCGGATGTACATAAAGGGTTCGATAGAAGAAGATAAATCGATTTTGGGCAAGTTTTAATGTCGTGTAAACATTCTAGCAGATCAAGTTGTTGCCTACTTTTCTTACAATCAGATGAAAATATTTATTAAAAGGTTTGATAACATTTCATACTAATTCTAATTAATGACTTAATCACGGGATGATAACTTACCGTAACAAAGCTTTAGAGGTATTATTGAGCCTGTCTCTCTTTTACCATATAGTGAAAAAATACATCTATCGGCCCTTACAGGGTAATACAAACAAAAAATTGAAATCAGGAAATCTGAGAATCGATAAAACTAGAAAGCAGTGACAAACCAATTGACCGAAAACACAGCAAGATGAACTTGACATCTAATTCGAAGTGCTAATCAATAACCTCAAATTATGGGTTATTAAAATGATTTGTAAGCTTGAAATGTTCAAAACTCACATAAGGAATTGAACTAAGCACTTTTGAATCAAAATTAGTCCACTAGGAAAATCAGTCACCAGTTTTCAGGTAGAGTCAAGCTACCTTGAAGATCTTGAAAGCTATTAAGTACACATCTAAGCTAGCTAACTCTAAAAACAATAGCTAATAGAACAAAGTAACCATAATGTTGTTAACAGGGTATGTTAGACAATGAGGAAACAGAGAACCTTGCTAAAAAATTAAGAATCAAATGGAGTTTTACTGGAGCAACACTGCAGGCCTAAGACAATTCAGAAGATTCATAACTATATTAGCTAAGAAGTCTGAAGAACTTCTGGTGGTGACCAGAAACGACATGAAACTGGTGATCAGTCACTGCCCCGTTAAATAATATCTCTATAGGATTCGGTAAAGAAGCCAGGGAAATAGTCCATTTCATCAAAAGGCTAAAGTACTTCGAAGGAGCACTACTTGGAACACAAAAACCCCAAGAAAATTGTCTCCTTTGGAAGGAGTCTACGTGTTTTGGAAGCAGAACAACAAGTTGTAGAATCTTGTACAAAATATCTTCTAGATATAGTTGTAGAGTGGCTGAAAAGCCTTAGTGACATCCCCCAAATAATCTACAACCTCTATTCCATTTTTTTTAAATAAATCGATTTTAAGCAAGTTTCAATGTTACATACATCACTAAAATTTTTTTTTGTGAGAGGAAGTTCGATCAAAACCCATACTAATTTTACTTTAGATTACTGACATGATATAAAAGCGGTTCAATTAGGATGTGAAATAATAAATAGCATTTCAGTTGTCATTTAATTTTAATAAATAAAAAAAAACGATTCGTCCGTTTTGGACAATTAAAATATCATTTTATATAATTTTTTTATCCCCAATCTAATCACCGTGACCAGTTTGGACGAAATGTCTTTTCAATGAACTTTTATCCGTGAAAGCCTTGTCACAACCTGGACACTTGAACGTTTTACCAGTATGAGTGATCAGATGCCTGCTGAGTCCGGAAGCGTGACAAAACACTTTCGGACAAAGCGAACAATAATGTAATTCCAAATCGTCCGGGTTTGTAGCTATATGGGTCCTCATGTGGATACGTAAAGGTTCTTTCTGTGCGAAACCTTTATTGCAATGAGGACAAGTGTATGGTTTTTGACCGGTGTGGGTCATCAAGTGCCTGAAAAAAATAGATAAATAAATAATCGATCAATACTATTGAATTTAACAAAAAATACCTATAGAGAATTTCCTTTTGTGCGAAGCTCTTTTGACATGCTTCGCATTGGAATGGTCTTTCACCGGTGTGGCTTCGTTCATGACGAACTAGTGCAGATCTAGACGGAAACCATTTTTCACAAATACCACAACTAAATCCTGTAAATAATCAAATCAAAAGGATATTTATTATACACTAAAAATTTCAACCTATCAATTTATTTTCACAAGAAAAGGAAGATACGATCTTTGTTTCCCACTTAATGTCCTTTGGAGAAGCTAATTGGTCATTATGGGATTTTATTTCATTTCGGTTATACAAAGTCAGAGAATTTTGTTCTTTTCAATTTTTCGCTTTGACCAAGAATTGAAGCTCCTCAGGGTCACAGATGTTTTGGATCAGGTACCTTTCAATACATACATGCTAGCCTTTGTCGAATGCCTGGACTATATCAAAAAATAGTCTTCCAAGGATTAATGATCCAAACCACAACCACAAACCTCTCTTTTTCTCTCATATACCAATAATTACAAAACTAATAATAAATTTTGAAAATATCAATAAATTTGTGTCATATTGATTATTTTACTAAAACTACAATTATGTTTAATGGATCTTTAATTTACTAACCTTTCTGTTGCATATGAACTGAGGCGTGTCTCTTCAATTGTATCCTTCTTGAGAAGGATTTAGGGCAGTTGGGACATTGGAAAATGCGAGCTTCTCCATCAGAATTCACTTCTTGTTCAAAGGAACTTGGTCGAACAGTATCGGCTACTTCCTCAGTCAGTAGTTCCATTACAATAACTGAACCGTCTTCAGTTGTAACTTCTACTTGGGTGGATTTACCTTCAGATTGATTGAGCTTCATTTGTACTGGACCTCCCAAATTTAATCCTGTATCAATAAAGTGGTTTGTCCAAATTTAAATGAAATTTTCAACTTTATTTACCTGCTTGATTGGCTAGAGTTGCTTTTACAGCATCTGTAATAACATCTATGTTAGTTTCTTCTAAATAGTTCTCTCCGTTTTCCTCAAGTTGATATATATTATCTTGAATTTCCTCTGTATAAGTATCGTTTTCATTTTTCAATAATAAATTTGTGTTCAAAGTACAGTTTTCTTTATCCAAATCGTCAGTTTCCTTAGGGAGAGTTATGTTTTCTGGATCCTGTTCAGGTTCTTGTTCCTGTTGGATGTAAGCTACTTTAGTAACCCCTACTAAATCTTGTTCGGTACTAGGTTCTTCTTCGGTTTGTTCAGGAACTTCGTCCTGATTCATTTCAACGTCATTTTCTTCCGTCTGCATATTGCAGTCTTCTTTCTCATACTCATCCTCAGGTAGATCTCTCAGGTGAAGTCTTAACTTTAAATCTGAGTTTTCGCATTTCTTGCGAAAATTATAAGATTTCTCCAACTGATATTTACAGGGACGACAAATTTTGTCTGGTAAGCCATCTCCTTCGAAAACCTATTTTTATGAAAAAAATCCTTTGCTAATCTAATATGCAAGTTTTAATGTGAAAATTATTTATAACATCTTAATAATAAAATTAAATATACAATAGGTAGTTGTAGCCACAACTTTTTTTATTAATGAATTTAATACTTAGGTTAGATTTTTAAATCTATATTATTTAAAAAACTTACCACAAGGGCCACACAAGCCATAATTTTAAGTGTGAGAGGTACGGCATCTTCGTTGGTATAGATTGGCATCAATTCATCTTCCTTATTCATACATAGTCTGCAGATTTCATTCAAATCTATGATAACTTCTTCACTGTCCGGTCCTAGAGCGCCCGTTTTCTTCCGACTATATGTTTTCATTTTTGATAATTCCAGATTGATAAACTAGGTAACTATTTATTACAAGCAACTCGGTTACTGTTTTACCTTGTCTACGTGTGTGTAACAGCAAATGGCGTTGCAGTCTGTCAAATCTTCTGATAGATTCCTTTGTTATTTTTTTCAAGTTTACTCTTGTTTTATTTTAATTGTTCATCTATCTATTATTCCTCAATTGAAAATACTTATATAGAAATAATTAATGTAATGAAATTGTAATTTGCTTAAAAATATATATTGAACGTTTTTGAAGTTTTTTATATATAATTTATAAATATTACTCTTTACTAACAGATGGCAGAAGGTACAGAACATTGATAAAATACATAAAACCATAGAACACAATTAATTTTATTTCTATGATAAAAAATCTCTAAAACTTTCGTTTTATATTTAATATTATTTTTAATTCCATTTTCTACTAAATATTTTTGAGAATCTATATTTTATATTTTCATAATAACAAATATAAAGCTAATAATATTTAACATTGCTAAAAGTGTCAACAGTTTAGTCTGTGGTTTGTCAAAGCATCCGTATAAAAGTTATCTATGTGTCAAAGTCAATGCATCTGACATTACTTGTGAAACACGTGCTTATATTGAAAAAGTTTGTTGACTATCTTTAAATTAACCGGTCCACGAATGTAATTATGAATTGATTCTAATTTAGTTTATCATATATTCAAAATAAATGTACAGAGCTTTACTGAAAACTATCAAACTTTTAATAAATAGTGGTATACATCAATATGTTTAAATGAAATTGATGAACCTGTGGAATTAAAACAAAGTAATTATTCTCCGAACAAAATATAATTTAACGAAATGAATGAATTGGAGATATTTTTTAAAGATTTTCAACAGCTAACAAAAAAACCAGAACAGTTTTTGAGGTAAGTTCTTTAATAGATAATGATATAGAATGTTTTAATTAGTTGTGTTCATTTGTATAGTAAAGGACTAATTTATTTTACTTTTCTCTATTTATTTGAACTAGTATACGGAAAAATTTGAAATATATTTGATACATAATATTTGAAATTAAAGGACTATAGAATGATTCATAAAGTAGTTTTGTACATTATAAGTGCGAATCATGTTTCTGAACCAATTCATCTCTTTAATTTTCTATCTTTTGCTTTTTCTTTGCTTGGACTTATCATATTACGATTTCGTCCAAATGAGAAATTTGATTATTTCACTCACTGTTTATGAATAATTTGTTTATGAAAGTTGTAATTTGGCACAATTTTATAATATCAATCAATTTTGGGACTCTATGGGCTCTCTACAAGAGAATAATTATTTTGACAATTTTTCAAATATATTTTTTGGGTTTTTACGAAGCCATTTTAATATTACAGTGCTGATGAGAATCTTCCTGAATCAATAAAGACAAATTTAAAAGATTTTTATGATTTTCTAAAAAAACAAGAAAAAAAATTGGCAAATTCAAAAGGATTGCCAAAATTACATATTAAAAATTTTGATACTGAACAAATTTGGCAAGAGATTGAACTACAAAATAATAGTGTCCTTACAAAATCTGTACACAGTATTCCCAAATTATTAATAAATAAAGAAAAATTAGTATTTTCGAATTTGGAAAGTTTAAATGAAGAGGAAGAAAGTGAAGATGATAAAAATGAAGAAGAAAAGGATAATCACTCTGATATATCTATAACAAATGAACTATTAGATAAACAAGATTGTGACGATACTGATAGCCATTCAGAAAATGAATTGAATTCTTCAACTAAAGAAAATTTCACTTCTAAGAAAGAATCGGTAGTAGATGACGATTTTTTCAAGCTGGACGAAATGGAAAATTTTTTGAAAACTGAAGAAAAGAAGGAGCAGCATACAGAAAAGAACTCTAAGAAACAAGAAGAAGATTCGGAATCCGACGAAGAAGAAGATAGTATAGATCTATTTGAGGAAGAATCAGATGAAGAAAACGACAAGAGTCGTACAGCAAAATTCAAAGATTTCTTCAGAGCTAATAATCCTGAAGGAGAAAAAAAAACAAAAAGAAATAAATTTTTTGAACAGATGGACATTGAAGAACAAAACTACCCTGACGAAGAAATACCAAATCATCCAGAGCAAAAATCTACATTGGAATTGAGACAAGAAAGACTTGAGAAGAAAATTGGAGAACTAGAAGAGAATGCTATTAGTGACAAACCGTGGACGTTGAAAGGAGAAATTTTAGCAGAGAATAGACCACAAAATTCGTTATTAGAAGAAATTTTAGAATTCGATATGACATCTAGACCAGGTACGTCTATTCAAATTTTAATAAATCATATTTCATAATCATTGATTCCGTTTTAGCTCCAGTTATAACAGAAACCACTACCATGCAACTGGATTCTATAATAAGGCAACGAATCAAAGATAAAGCTTTTGATAGTGTTATCAGGAAGGAAAAACCCCTTCTAACTCCATTAGAATACAAAAAGAAACTCACTTTGGACCAAGAAAAAAGCAAACATTCATTAGCTCAGATTTACGAGAAGGAATATCTTGAAGAACAAGCTGCCTTAGGTAAGTTATGTATAGAAAACCTCAAATTAGATTGGTTGTGGTTCATTCAGTTCGAGACCCCATTTATTTCCCACAATTTGGAAATTAAAGGATCATCCTTATCCTGATGTTTTTCACCTTCCTTTCTTCTCCCCATTTCTAGAGTCTTGTGCCAACAGTTCAATCACACACGGTTTCAAGGGGTGGTCATGACCCCCTTCCAAATTTCAGGGAATGTGTCTACAGAATACTGGAAGCTGCTACTGGACTTTCGTTGCTTGTTAATAAGAACCATGGTGGTTTTTTTTATTTGCTGGTTTATAATAAATATAAAAATGGCCCCAAGACGCTCCCCTGCTTTTATTAATTTTTTTTCTTTGAGTGCTCGATTGATTTGTGTGGCTTATCCTGTGGATTTGTTGTTAAATTGAATCCCAAATCCAACCTCTTCAGTGTTTGGAACTGAGTTTATTATTTGTAGTACTAATCTTTCAAGGACTTTCGACAGGACAAAAAAAATTGTTTAAATAAAGGAAAAATTGTAGAAATGATATAATGTCATTTATTTTATACCTGGTAAGTACATAATGTATAATTTATTTTAAGATCCTACTAATGCTGATAAAGATGAAGAAGAACCAGAGTTACATAAAGAAATAAAAACTATGATGCGTGATTTATTTAATAAACTAGATGCACTTTCAAACTTCCATTTCACCCCGAAACCCGCTATACCCGAAATGAAAATAATTAATAATTTGCCAGCGATTACTATAGAAGAAGTAGCTCCAGTTACTTCGACCGAAGCATCTCTTCTAGCTCCAGAAGAGATTAGAAATAAACCGAAAGGAGATATTCTTGGTAAGAATTTGTTTTTATTATGAAATTCTATATATATATTTATGGAACGGTTGTGTTTTAGGTGATAGCGAAAAGACTAAAACGGATAAAAAGAGGGAAAGAAGGAAAAAGAAGCTGAAGCAAAAGAAACACCATGTTCTTATTAGTAAAAATATGTTATCTAATGGCAAGAAGAAAGACGATAATGCAGTTCTTAAACATAGAAATACGAAAATGGTGAGGAATACATTTCATTTATTTGATAATAAATTTATTACTTTTTGTTGTAGATGGAACAGAAGAATAGTAAAAAGATAAGTTCTAAACAATTCTTTACACAGCTGCAGGAAGAGGCTAAGAGTCACATCAACAAAAAAATTCAAACTACCACAAAAGAAAAAAATAAATTAAACGCTAGAAAAATTAAATTATAATATTCAATATTATTGTTTATTTATTAAATAAATAATATTTCTATAGTTACTATTTCGTTTTATTGTAAACTTTTGATCAGATGTCTACTAATGCTAGATTATAACTGGTACTCTTAAGAGAAACGCACTAATTCAGAATCCTGCCAATGTTGCTGGCACATACTCTATTCGTAAGCATATTCTGATGATGTTTATTAATTAATCATTCTATTCGATTTTTTTGGCATTTTGCTTTGGTCCAATTAGAAAAAAAAGGAATAAGAAGAGCCACACAAAAAAGAAATTCGAAGTATTAAGGAAAAGCAACACAGCGATGTATTAAGCACTCCTATTTAATTCATTCTCCTTGATTGAAAGAAAAACGAATATATGTAGTCACCCAACAGGTTCCCATAACAAGATGTTATATCTTGTTATATATCCCAAATTGATTTTCCTAAACCACCTTTCTAGAAATTCAACAAGATCGCCGATATTCTTAAAAGAAGACAAATAAAAACTC